>NC_056739.1:1893334663-1893437163 GCF_019279795.1 Protopterus annectens | reverse complement strand
CAGTCAGCAGCATTCAGGATTAGTTATAACAGCATGCATAGGTATTCCCATTAACCCAAAACACCAGATTTAACACAGTTGCAGAGCAAGCAGAACACATGCATATATGGAACAACAGTGGCCATTACAGGAGCATGCAGATTTCATTGATGGAAAAAGGCCAGCAGTATGGGTGTATTTTAACATGGAACATGCATAAAAACAAATGTCAATATTTATAAACCATTAGGACATATGTCCCAACAAAAGTTTGGAGTGTACACATACCAATTGAGGAGTGTCATTGGATTATTTTGCACATATAGTAGGGGTGAGATAGTTCAATTAACAACTAATATATCCTTGTATTTTTCACAGCATTTCCCTTACATGTATTATTACACTACCCAACGGCCTTATATTGTACACTGGTATGTTTATAGCTTATTATATACGTGACCTGTGTCTTACATACAGGTGTGACAGGTTGCAGGTGTTAATGCAGCATATGTTGAGAATTGCTGTCATACACTTTGGGTGAGGTGCTAGATTGACAGGTTTGTTTTCATATACATTCTTTGACTATGTACACGTTTGACTATCAGTTATATGTTATTGACAGCTGCCTACATTTCTTGGATCATCACACTGAATTTTCAGGGGAACAGGGTACCAGGCTGGTGATATGGGCCATTTATCTGGACGTGCTGGACAGATTGGAACAGTTGTGGGGTATGAATATGCATACAACTTTCAATTTGAACATTCTAGCAAATTCTGTACAGTTGTTGGGTGTAATTATGCATATAGCTTTGTATATGAACATTGTAACAAAATCTGTACAGTTGTGGGGTATGATTATGCATACAACTTAGTAGCACTCCCAGGATTCAAACCCCTGCTGTGTGTGACAAAAAACTATAGCTAACATACCCAGTACACTGTGCTATCAGAGAATTGATGTAGCATTTTCAACTGTTTTCTATCTAAGTCTCCCTAACTTGTACAATATGACTGACCTTTTGGCACTTCCAACATTGTTATGCAGGACTTCATACACATTTTATCTACATACCATGGTGTGGGTGACACTGCTTAAGATACAACAGTATTATTTATAGTATGGAACAGATCACCAACATATGAGGGAAGAGTAAACAGAAGCAGTCCAGGGGTTATACCGTTAGTCACAGACTATTACACATTTATTTCTACTGGTACAACACTTTCTAAGGCTCTTATATTAATTTATGACAGTACCTGCAGACTAATTACTAACCTGCCTCACGATGTAGCCTCTGCAGCCTAGCATCATAGGCTTGCTGGTTCATAGCCTGCTCATCTTCAGCTGTCAGAGAAATGCAGTGATATTTAGCCATACCTATCCACAGTATACACAAGCTAGGCAATTATTTACTACTTAGTAGAATGAGTACTTACTCAGTACTGGGGCACTGCGTATCTGCCAAAACTCCTGGATCCACTGTTCCAGTACATACCCCCCTCCGCCACTTCAGGTCAGCATGGTGGTGCCTGACCTGCTCACCAGTCTGGGGGATAACTGTGAAACTGGTGAGGTCATGGACGAGACTGTCCCAGGCCTCCATTTTATACTGCGAGTCCTAGTACTGGCCCTGCAGTAGTCTCTGCTCATGGTGTTTTACCAGGAGCCATGCCATGATTTTTGACTTCTGGATGCCCCAGCGCTGGGCTCTAAATCGAGTGCCTTCACCCACACCAGCCATTCTGCCTGCAGTAGGAAGCTACAACCAGTTATGAGAAGTATTCCCGCCTGTGGGGTTTAAATACAGCCAGTTTTCCAAACTTTCCCATGGTTGGCCAGTTTTGAAAAGGTTAAGCTATGGGCACACCTGCTTACATAAGGTTTGCACTGCTTAAAGAGGTATACCACTAGGCAGATTGAAATGGCTTCCCTACACATTGCTTACACTTACTAACTTGAGCTGTGCTGCGGTTAGCATTGCTTAATAGTTAATTAGCACCATATTTGCCATTTGGCAGTGATTTATTCTTCATTACAGGTTCTATATGTGTCTGGTATTCATGATTCTACACTTCTACTACTTCTACACTTTATGACAATAACACCTCTCATCTACTCCAGTTCACATATGTATGTTATGTAGAAGGTTATACCACTTCACACTGTACATAGATTCATTTCACATTTGGTTTAATTTTCCTGTGGTGAGGATTCATTTTCTAATACCTCATTCATATCTATTGCTTTAATGGCTTAGTGTTTAACTACTGTACCTCTAGTGTGCAGAGTCCTGAGTTCTAGCCTTGCAAAGGCAGTTTATTTTGTTGCTGGGCTGAACATGGGCCATTGGGTACAGAGTGATTAAGGCACTTTAAAGTAGTTGTAAGCGGGTGTGTGCAATGGTAAGCACTGCTAACCTCCGGTTACGGGTGCTTACACTCAGTTAGCTTCTACTTTGCTTAATCTGTGTAAGCAATGCTTAACCCCATGCAAACGCACTTAAACACACTTACTAGTGCTTATATATGCTTACTACTGCTTATTTGTGCTTAAACCTGCTCACTATTGCCTTATTCATTATGACACTGACACTTCATATGTGCATTTAATGCAGTACTCCAGTTCCCATTTAAATGTTATTATATAGGTTATACAGCAAAACTATGTAAAAATATGTTCATATACAGATTTCACATGGAAAATGGCATGGGTTGCAGTGGGACTTAAACCGGGAATGCCTGCTCATTAGGCGGATGCTCTAACCACTACACTGTTGCTGTGCTGCTTCATTTTCATATATATTCCTTGTTATCCTCTTCAGCCTTTTCAGCTGCTTTAACCGTAGCTAAGCGATGGGCAAACCCACGCACCTATGGTTAGCTGTAAAAAAAATAAATAACAGGGTTTCTTCATTTTATTTATATGTACTGTTGCTGTTGAACACATGGGACTGTTGGTGGGGATATGCGGACACCTATGAGCAGTCTCGCTCATTTATTTCCAGTTTCTGCTGTTCTACTTTGCAGGGGTGTGTTTATTCTGAGAGCTCTGCGTTCAGACATGCCCTCTGCACTCGTCCACGCTCCATGTAGGATTAGGAGGTCAGGCAGCGCGCCTTCATTAATATGCATGGCACCCTGCCGTCCTCCTAAACTGCCGCTTCCCGCTTCCATGCAGGACTAGATTAGTCCTGCACGGAAGATTAGTAAATCAGGGGGTTCCTTTATAAACAGTGCATGTGTTTGGCTGGTATCATGTCCTTTATAAACAGTGCATGTGTGTGGCTGGTTTCATGTCATTTATAAACAGTGTATGTGTGTGGTCGTTGTTATGTCTGCACACGTGCCAACTCTTATTTTATGCATGAGTATCTTAACCCCAAATTCTTCCATGCTGGCTGACCCTAACTGAGATGATACAGTATTTCATCTCCTGTTCTGTGAAACAAATTTGACTTTTGGATTTACTGTGTGCTGTTGCACTGTAATATCTTAAACCGTTTGCTTATATCTAGTAACTGGCAGTGTCATCTGGACAATACTGCTTTTGGAGAAACATCTGTCTAAGAGGGGCAGGTGACAATACAAGTCCCATTTAAATTCAAAGGAAAAATGTCAGCAGCTGTGATGGTGGCAAAACAATGACTTGTATCTGTTTCTAGATAACAAGAGCCAGGGCTCCTGATGCTGCTTCATTGTAAGTAATAATTAAAGCTGATACATAGCGTGTTGTTGTTTCACAGAAAATAAAGTAAGCATTCATCCAAGTCAAATGCTGTTTTAAAGATATCATACAAAGCAATGTCACTAGTGACACCAAGTTGCTTCTCCGGAAAAAGCAAGGATGGAATTTGTTACTTGTAATACAGTCTTACTTTGCCAGAGAAGCTTAATGCGTGGTCTGTCATTTCAGAAACCTAACTGGCTCACTAGTTTTAATCACCTTTAGCTTTGCTACAAAGAACTGGCAGACATCTACAATTGTACAGCCATACAAAAACATTCGTAAAAGTCAATATGACATATAAGATCCCAAAGCAAGATTAACTTGGCATTACATTAAAGAGTAGCTTTAGGTTGTAACAATCAGGGTTTTCTATTATAAAATCATTCTAGTTCTTTTTTTATTTTTGCTCAAGGACACAGCCACTGAAAAGAAGAAATTGGATCCAAACACAGCATAACTACTGCAATCTGTTGTATATTATTCTGTTATCCATTTGACTTTTCCTACATCTATGTGTTACTGGTACACTTCCGATCCATATTTGCTTACTTTGCGCATTAGTCAGTAACTCATCCAACATACTAGATCTAACACATTAATTAGTGTGTTTATTTAATAGTTCTCCTAGTCACAGTCAAGGTACTCTTTTTTCATTGAAAATTCAGAATTGAGCATGGTGTCTAAATTAGGAGGAAATGCAGTGGCAAGGTCACGGGAAAATGTCAGAGACAGATAGCAGCCACAGCTACAAATAACTGCGGAGCTAGAAAACTGAAAGGCATTTCTAGGGAAAGTGGAGATTAAAAAAAAAAAAAACAGACAAAAAAGGATTTCTTCCTTTGCTGAAGTGCATTGCTTCAGCACTTATCTGCAGTCCTACAGAAGCAAAACATAAATATATAAATAAATAAGTTAATGAAGCTATTTACCTACTAAAGTGCTTTGTTTCAGACTTGATTTCCAAGAAGTATCGGCATTCATTTCTGAATGCCAGCACTTCACCCCCTGCAACATTGGTAACCTAAGGATCTTGCCCCATGACATCTTGCACTGGAGGTGTCTATCTTTTGCTGAGAAGGCTCAAAGTACTCATGCATATTGCACATAAACAAAATGCAATACATGCTGATGAGCTTCGTGGATATGTAGGTTTTTGTATTTTTTTCTTTGAGACGAGGTGGTCGCTAGACTTTTCAACTTCTGTAAGAAAAAATTTCAGCTTTCTAGGTCCATGGCTATTTGCAGCTGCTGCCACTTTAACCATAGCCCTATATTCAAAGTTCAGCATATAAAGAGAGGGTAATCATATTCTTTAATTGTGTAAAATAAAACCAGAAAGCATTTCTACAAGTTTTTTTTCTTTATACGTTGATTTCCATTAATGAGGTAAAACTAGCATTTTAAACTTCTAAATCATTAGACAGCCAGTACTGAGTACTTAACTCTCTTCTGTTTCATTTGCTATCTTAAACCGTTTGCTTATATCTAGTAACTGGCAGTGACATCTGGACAATACTGCTTTTGGAGAAACATCTGTCTAAGAGGGGCAGGTGACAATACAAGTCCCATTTAAATTCAGAGGAAAAATATGTCAGCAGCTGTGATGGTGGCAAAACAATGACTTGTATCTGTTTCTAGATAACAAGAGCCAGGGCTCCTGATGCTGCTTCATTGTAAGTAATAATTAAAGCTGATACGTAGCGTGTTGTTGTTTCACAGAAAATAAAGTAAGCATTCATCCAAGTCAAACGCTGTTTTAAAGATATCATACAAAGCAATGTCACTAGTGACACCAAGTTGCTTCTCCGGAAAAAGCAAGGATGGAATTTGTTACTTGTAATACATTCTTACTTTGCCAGAGAAGCTTAATGCGTGGTCTGTCATTTCAGAAACCTAACTGGCTCACTAGTTTTAATCACCTTTAGCTTTGCTACAAAGAACTGGCAGACATCTACAATTGTACAGCCATACAAAAACATTTGTAAAAGTCAATATGACATATAAGATCCCAAAGCGAGATTAACTTGGCATTACATTAAAGAGTAGCTTTAGGTTGTAACAATCAGGGTTTTCTATTATAAAATCATTCTAGTTCTTTTTTTATTTTTGCTCAAGGACACAGCCACTGAAAAGAAGAAATTGGATCCAAACACAGCATAACTACTGCAATCTGTTGTATATTATTCTGTTATCCATTTGACTTTTCCTACATCTATGTGTTACTGGTACACTTCCGATCCATATTTGCTTACTTTGCGCATTAGTCAGTAACTCATCCAACATACTAGATCTAACACATTAATTAGTGTGTTTATTTAATAGTTCTCCTAGTCACAGTCAAGGTACTCCTTTTTCATTGAAAATTCAGAATTGAGCATGGTGTCTAAATTAGGAGGAAATGCAGTGGCAAGGTCACGGGAAAATGTCAGAGACAGATAGCAGCCACAGCTACAAATAACTGCGGAGCTAGAAAACTGAAAGGCATTTCTAGGGAAAGTGGAGATTAAAAAAAAAAACAGACAAAAAAGGATCTCTTCCTTTGCTGAAGTGCATTGCTTCAGCACTTATCTGCAGTCCTACAGAAGCAAAACATAAATATATAAATAAATAAGTTAATGAAGCTATTTACCTACTAAAGTGCTTTGTTTCAGACTTGATTTCCAAGAAGTATCGGCATTCATTTCTGAATGCCAGCACTTCACCCCCTGCAACATTGGTAACCTAAGGATCTTGCCCCATGACATCTTGCACTGGAGGTGTCTATCTTTTGCTGAGAAGGCTCAAAGTACTCATGCATATTGCACATAAACAAAATGCAATACATGCTGATGAGCTTCGTGGATATGTAGGTTTTTGTATTTTTTTCTTTGAGACGAGGTGGTCGCTAGACTTTTCAACTTCTGTAAGAAAAAATTTCAGCTTTCTAGGTCCATGGCTATTTGCAGCTGCTGCCACTTTAACCATAGCCCTATATTCAAAGTTCAGCATATAAAGAGAGGGTAATCATATTCTTTAATTGTGTAAAATAAAACCAGAAAGCATTTCTACAAGTTTTTTTTCTTTATACGTTGATTTCCATTAATGAGGTAAAACTAGCATTTTAAACTTCTAAATCATTAGACAGCCAGTACTGAGTACTTAACTCCATGAACTATTTATTTTCATTTGCTAGTCAGTGTAGAACACTGATCCATTTGTACCATTTCCAGTTTCAGCCCAGGCAGTACAATTAATTGAAAGCAAGAGTGACAGTAATAACACCTACAAATTATGTTGCACAATGACAACAAAAAAACAAAGTAAAAGTGCAATTTATTTACAAAGTTTGTAATGCAGCAGCAACAGTTTCACTTAACATGCTATACAAGCATACAACACATGCCTGTAAATTAGTTACGATGCATAATACTTGGGGGGGGGGGGGGAAAAAAAAAAAAATCTGTAGTAATGACTGTTTAGGTTGACAAAAAATAGTTGTAGCAGAAACTGGGAAATGTTGTGCTTAGTTGATTTGCACTTGGCATTGGGATTAAGCAGCAATAGAATGAAGAAAAATCGCAGAAATAAAAGACAGAGACATATTCAATACAGCCTGTCAAAATTATAATAATGTAAAACTAAATACTAACCCAACATGTTTATTGAACAACACACTTCTACAGTCTGCATTAGATAGTAAATCTGTTGTAAGAGGCAGCCTTGAGGTTTAAATCATCCGATTGTCTCAAATAGGGAGGTTGCAAGTTTCTTGTCTTATTAAAGAGTAACTAGAGTGAGATGCAAAATGTTTTCTGAGGTGAAGAGGATGATCTATTGAAGGACTAATGTCTCATTTTTATTAGTAAATCTGACAGGAAGGTTGGTAAAAAGTGAATAACAGATTACAGAGTTTCCATACATGAGGCCAAATGAGATCAGTTTAAATGGATGAACTGCATATCACTGATTGCAACAAAATGAAAGTGTGCTTTGCTGAATTAATACAGTAGTTAGCAGACAGAAAAGAAAGACATTTTTTAATTGTGGAGTTGCTACAGCGCTGGAGTTGCTAACTAAAGTTAGAGGTGTGAGTGAGACAATACAGCACTGAAGTTTGACTCTTGCTTGTCTGAATTATTCATTTTAATGAGTGTTAGTTTAATATATTCATGGCATTGCTATTTATTCATATAGATGCTCTTCTTGTGTTTTGGACTAAAGGAAGGCACACCTGCTTAGCCAGGCGGGTAATACAGCTGCTATGTCACGCATATCTTCATATACTGTAATCAATACAAAAAAATGACAAGTGTTTTACCATGTTTAAAGCTATGAGCTGCTAACTAGCTTCTCCCTAATTGCAGTACCAAGTTTGATTTGCTTAATATCTATTTCCCATTGTATAGCTCTGTGCAAATGACATAAACTTGACTATGTGCCCAGGTTGCCTCTGAAAAGAGGCAGCTGGGTCTATTTGGTTTACATTGGTGGCAAATAAACAAAATAAAGGTAAACAAAACAACTCTGCAACTCTAATGCATTTCCTCATTGGGCACATCATAATAAGTTATCGCTTGGTGATACACTTATGTTAGCAGAAAAAAACCTTTTTTTCAGATGTGATATTTGGATATATGTTGACTACTGAGGTAAAAAGAAAAACAACTAATAAAAATGTTTTTCAGCCTTGAATTTAGAATTTTTCAATTATTAAATAAAATATGTGCTATACATCCACACATCAAACAGTACAAGGGTCACCTGATCTAGGAATCTAAACTTAACCAGCAACTTAAATAAAACATGCTGGAGAGACAGATATGTGTCTCTGAGATTGCTCTTTCTTTTGAGCAGGCTTCCTATTCACATTTAAACAAAGTCCTTCCCTGGCCCTCTTCAAACACAATTTGGATCAATGGATTGGGAATCGCAAATTCACACCTGGGGTAAGTAATATCTATGTCCCTTTTGAACAGGGATAATCTGTATTATCTGCAGATAAATGTACAAGGAAAGACAGGAGGGTATTGCACACTAATTGCTCTATGCCACTAAAGCTAAGACTTGAAATAATCTGGGAAGGTACAATTCCTTATGTGACAAATCATAAAGTTATTCATAATTGCTTCAGGAACTGTTATTGCATTTCTTTTACAATCAGGGTTTTCTATTATAAAATCATTCTAGTTCTTTTTTATTTTTGCTCAAGGACACAGCCACTGAAAAGAAGAAATTGGATCCAAACACAGCATAACTACTGCAATCTGTTGTATATTATTCTGTTATCCATTTGACTTTTCCTACATCTATGTGTTACTGGTACACTTCCGATCCATATTTGCTTACTTTGCGCATTAGTCAGTAACTCATCCAACATACTAGATCTAACACATTAATTAGTGTGTTTATTTAATAGTTCTCCTAGTCACAGTCAAGGTACTCCTTTTTCATTGAAAATTCAGAACTGAGCATGGTGTCTAAATTAGGAGGAAATGCAGTGGCAAGGTCACGGGAAAATGTCAGAGACAGATAGCAGCCACAGCTACAAATAACTGCGGAGCTAGAAAACTGAAAGGCATTTCTAGGGAAAGTGGAGATTAAAAAAACAGACAAAAAGGATCTCTTCCTTTGCTGAAGTGCATTGCTTCAGCACTTATCTGCAGTCCTACAGAAGCAAAACATAAATATATAAATAAATAAGTTAATGAAGCTATTTACCTACTAAAGTGCTTTGTTTCAGACTTAATTTCCATGAAGTATCGGCATTCATTTCTGAATGCCAGCACTTCACCCCCTGCAACATTGGTAACCTAAGTATCTTGCCCCATGACATCTTGCACTGGAGGTGTCTATCTTTTGCTGAGAAGGCTCAAAGTACTCATGCATATTGCACATAAACAAAATGCAATACATGCTGATAAGCTTCGTGGATATGTAGGTTTTTGTATTTTTTTCTTTGAGACGAGGTGGTCGCTAGACTTTTCAACTTCTGTAAGAAAACCTTTCAGCTTTCTAGGTCCTTGGCTATTTGCAGCTGCTGACACTTTAACCATAGCCCTATATTCAAAGTTCAGCATATAAAGAGAGGGTAATCATAGTCTTTAATTGTGTAAAATAAAACCAGAAAGCATTTCTACAAGTTTTTTTTTCTTTATACGTTGATTTCCATTAATGAGGTAAACTAGCATTTTAAACTTCTAAATCATTAGACAGCCAGTACTGAGTACTTAACTCCATCAACTATTTATTTTCATTTGCTAGTCAGTGTAGAACACTGATCCATTTGTACCATTTCCAGTTTCAGCCCAGACAGTACAAGTAATTGAAAGCAAGAGTGACAGTAATAACACCTACAAATTATGTTGCACAATGACAACAAAAAAACAAAGTAAAAGTGCAATTTATTTACAAAGTTTGTAATGCAACAGCAACAGTTTCACTTAACATGCTATACAAGCATACAACACATGCCTGTAAATTAGTTACAATGCATAATACTTGTTGATGGGGAGGGGGGTCTGAAAACAAATGGAGGGATTTATAGTCTGTAGTAATGAAGTTTTAGGTTGACAAAAAATAGTTGTAGCAGAAACTGGGAAATGTTGTGCTTAGTTGATCTGCACTTGGCATTGGGATTAAGCAGCAATAGAATGAAGAAAAATCGCAGAAATAAGAGATAGAGACATATTCAATACAGCCTGTCAAAATTATAATAATGTAAAACTAAATACTAACCCAACATGTTTATTGAACAACACACTTCTACAGTCTGCATTAGATAGTAAATCTGTTGTAAGAGGCAGCCTTGAGGTTTAAATCATCCGATTGTCTCAAATAGGGAGGTTGCAAGTTTCTTGTCTTATTAAAGAGTAACTAGAGTGAGATGCAAAATATTTTCTGAGGTGAAGAGGATGATCTATTGAAGGACTAATGTCTCATTTTTATTAGTAAATCTGACAGGAAGGTTGGTAAAAAGTGAATAACAGATTACAGAGTTTCCATACATGAGGCCAAATGAGATCAGTTTAAATGGATGAACTGCATATCACTGATTGCAACAAAATGAAAGTGTGCTATACTGAATTAATACAGTAGTTAGCAGACAGAAAAGAAAGACATTTTTTAATTGTGGAGCTGGAGTTGCTAACTAAAGTTAGAGGTATGAGTGAGACAATACAGCACTGAAGTTTGACTCTTGCTTGTCTGAATTATTCATTTTAATGAGTGTTAGTTTAATATATTCATGGCATTGCTATTTATTCATATAGATGCTTTTCTTGTGTTTTGGACTAAAGGAAGGCACACCTGCTTAGCCAGGCGGGTAATACTGCTGCTATGTCTCGCATATCTTCATATACTGTAATCAATACAAGAAAATGACAAATGTTTTACCATGTTTAAAGCTATGAGCTGCTAACTAGCTTCTCCCTAATTGCAGTACCAAGTTTGATTTGCTTAATATCTATTTCCCATTGTATAGCTCTGTACAAATGATATAAACTTGACTATGTGCCCATGTTGCCTCTGAAAAGAGGCAGCTGGGTCTATTTGGTTTACAATGGTGGCAAATAAAATAAAGGTAAACAAAAACAAAACAACTCTGCAACTCTAATGCATTTCCTCATTGGGCACATCATAATAAGTTATCGCTTGGTGATACACTTATGTTAGCAGAAAAAAAAACTTTTTTTCAGATGTGATATTTGGATATATGTTGACTACTGAGGTAAAAAGAAAAACAACTAATAAAAATGTTGTTTTTCAGCCTTGAATTTAGAATTTTTCAATTATTAAATAAAATATGTGCTATACATCCACACATCAAACAGTACAAGGGTCACCTGATCTAGGAATCTAAACTTAACCAGCAACTTAAATAAAACATGCTGGAGAGACAGATATGTGTCTCTGAGATTGCTCTTTCTTTTGAGCAGGCTTCCTATTCACATTAAACAAAGTCCTTCTCTGGCCCTCTTCAAACACAATTTGGATCAATGGATTGGGAATCGCAAATTCACACCTGGGGTAAGTAATATCTATGTCCCTTTTGAACAGGGATAATCTGTATTATCTGCAGATAAATGTACAAGGAAAGACAGGAGGGTATTGCACACTAATTGCTCTATGTCACTAAAGCTAAGACTTGAAATAATCTGGGAAGGTACAATTCCTTATGTGACAAATCATAAAGTTGTTCATAATTGCTTCAGGAACTGTTATTGCATTTCTTTTACAATGGTTTAGTAAGAGTTGAGTTTTGTTTTGTCTATAAGGAAAGGTTTAATTCAGATCTGTCAGAAGGTCAATGTCTGGAATGTGTCACTGTTGGAACTAACACCACATTAGGGAATGTAATACTAAAATTAAACAACAATATTAAAACATGACAGATTCGTTATGCAACATCCTCCAAGATTATTGCATACATTTTTTCCTTGCATTCATATAAAGTCAGTTATTAACTTCTCTCAGAAATAATCTGTATATGTCAGAAAAGTAGAAAATATTAACTGGGAATGAAAGCAGTTAAGTTTTTTAAATGGAAGAGATGGTAACTTTGAAAAGTGAAGCATATTTTATGTCCTTTCACAGACCCATGAAGTGCTCCTGTCTAAGGACAATTGAGAGTGAAATTCTGTCGCCTTCCTATAGACTGTTAGCATTCAAGGATATAGCTTTGAAGTCACTGGTGAGAAGAATGACTTGGGTAGAACTTTAAGTTTCAAATCACTGACTGCTAATCTCAATCTGAAACATTTTAACCATAAAAGAAAATTCTGACTGAAAAGAGACTTCAGTTCGCTGTTCCAAGATATTTATTTAAGAAAGTTGTTGTATTCCCTGAATGAATTGGCTGCTAGTTTTACACAGAATGGCATGCACTTTCAAATTATTATTGAGCCGTACTACTACTAATAATAATAATATAAACGCTCTTCAAGATCAGTTTTCATGGGATGACCAGTGATTTAGGCCTATTAGGACACAGAAAGTAACTTTCATGCATCATCTTCATCCTTTAAAACATCTTTCAATCACTGTCCCTTCTTTGCACACTCATTGATGTGGCTTTTTGTCAATGTTGCAGTAATATCCATGGATACAGTTCAGTGTGGGATGAAATGCATTCTTGAATACTTTTCTTAAGATGGCAGTATATGATTTCCATTCACTTTTTAAGTTCAAGACAATTTACATTCCCATCATAGGTCTAAGATGGACTCAGAGTAGGCGCGACATTTGTGTATGTCCCTTTTCTGGCTATGCTGAGCACTTCACATGTGTGAATTGAAATCGGGAAGCATTACACAGTGTATGAATAGCACATATTAAGATAATCAGGCATGCTCTTTCTTGAAAATATCCTTAGCATTCCCAGCAACATTTCATGTTTCTACTTAATTGACAAGTTTTAATATCACAATTACAATCTTTTGTGCTTTTAAGGAAATTATAGACACTGCTAACAAAATAACCCTTATAATAGTGTAGAAAGCTGGATGATAAAATTTAGTCAAAATCAGAGTTTCAGCAGTTGATGTTTTAGCCAGTTAACAGACTTTCTGACTCTGGTTGTACTAATTTAATTGAAGAAGTAATTCAGATCCAAAAATAGGGAGTCTGAAGCCCACAAAGCCAATAACGATAATCAATTTGTGTTTGTTACCTGAGAGTCAAAGGATAATAGCAAATATGAGCTAGCCATTCCTTACAAAAAATGAAATGAAATCAATTGATGCTTCTGGGTAGAGTGCATTAGGAGACATTTCAATTGACTGTAGTCAATATTGCTGTGTTATCTGATTTTTTAGATGTAGTAGCAGGGACAGTCTATTATCTAGTATGGCTGTGTTTTTAAAATACTGAACTAAATGGTATTTTGGGGGTGTATACTATTTCCTTTCTCAAACATATTACTGTGCCTCTGCTAATGACAGTTGATGGAAAATAAAAGAATGCATCATATGCTGTAGAAAGTAATTAGTGGTTAATGAGTTATCATTTCTAGCCTTATATTGATATTTTTATTTTATCTTCTAGTGGCATGAACAATGTATGTTTCTGTACAATAGGTTACACAACCACCTTGTTGTATTAATAAAATTGCATTTGAGTTCATTTTGTTTGCATAAGATTGTACATTGTGAATCAGTGGAAGAAAGCAAACTTAACTAATTCTAGTTAATTATTAAATGTCACTCTTGCTACCCAGTCAAATGACTTAACAACTTCAATTATCTTAAAGAAGGCACTCCATGTTACATGTATATTTATTTACTTATGTACTTGTTTATTTATTTAGTTACTTAAATTTGTTAACCGTAGTTATTTAGTTATTTAGTTAGTTAGTTAGTTAGCTAAATTTGTTAACCATGGTAGAGCTGTGCTCCACATTGCCCATTTTTAGGCCAACCCAGAATGCATACCTTATATAAAGTGTACTGAAACAATATGATAACTTGTGAGCAATAAACTGTATATGAAAACTTGGCTATATTAATAATTTGAAGAAAGCCTCATAACTAAACATATGAAATTTAAATAAATGACTAAAAGAGTACGAGCATGAATTCTTCCTCAACATCAGAAAATAGGAAGGGAAGAAGAAGCAGCTTGGAAAGGGGATTTGATATAAGGTCAGTAGGTTGAGGGGATGGACAAATAAAGCGATTCAAATACTGGAAATAATTAGAAGACAAATATGAAAGGTAGGAAATTCAGTGTCTATGTGATAAGTTAGTCTATGGCCTTGACATTCAAACATTTAAATTTTGCTGTGTCAGGCAGATTCTGTAGCTGGCAATATAATGCAGGAAAGGATTGAATTTCTTTTAGTTTATGGACAAGAATTCCCAAAGCTTGGGTCTAGTTACTGAAAAGGCATGACAGGTTTATGTAGTTTATTATACAGGGTGAGAATGGTTCCAGAGTAAGAGATGAAGTGAAGATGGTACAAGGAGGATCTACATACATCTCAACCTCTTAGTGCAAGAAATCTGGACAAATCCTGACAAAATGGGGGGATAAAGGCCAAAAATAGGGATACATTTTAAGTATTGCCCTTATAATCTTAGAAAATTGCTAGAGTAACAGGATTTGTGTTGATATATATTTTCTAAGGATTTGAAGTCTGAAACTCAAATGTATGTCATTATTTAGTGACTTCAAACCTCAGATCATCCCAGTGATTTGGCAGAAAACCACAGTTTTTATGAGGAGTAGACCACAAATATGAGGCAAAAATCTGGACATTCTATGAAAATCTGGACAGTTGAGAGGTATATCTACTTGTATGATGGCCTGCTTGGTTAAGGAGCTTAAAGATAATTGATTTGTGTAGTAATTGTGATCATTACACATGGAGCTATTTTGCCTTTGTAAGAGAGTGGCAGTGGTGTTGTCTTTCATTATGAACCAGCAGATTTTATTTAATTTTCTTTTTAGAGGAAGCTGAATAACTACATGCTATTTATTACTCATGTTTTAGAATTCCCTTTCCTATAACTTTTCTCCCTTGAGGTGAGAGAGAAGACAGAAATTTTTCTTGTTCAATAAAAATAGGTTGTTACTAGGCTAAGAACCACTAGGACCTTGACAAGCCTAGCTGTGAATCCCAAACTATTTGGTTCCCAATTATCATGGGGGGGCTTGTTAGTAGGCAGGCACTAAGGATTTGTTGGAGAGTGTTACTAGGATAATACTTTTCTTATTTATGGCCTCTGTCCATAAACAATATGGGGCCAGACTGGAGGTAAATTTACAATTTCCCATTCAGTTGTCAAGGTTTTGTTTGAATAGAGTCAAGGATGAACTCTGTTTTACATGGCTGGGGAGCCAATTCCATAGTAGTATGGAAATACTTTGGGATACATAACTGTCTCTCCAGCATGCTCTGTTTATGTCGCAGGTGAAGTTCAGATCCCTGGATCTAGTATTTCTGGTGCTGTTTGTTTTGTGCACATCTATCAGACCCATCAAGGCTGGGTCTGAGAAAGCCCTGTAAACCATGCAATGATCCACTTTCAGCAGCCTGTAGGAGACTGAATACAGAGACAAATCTTTTAGGTTATCAGTGTAGGACAGGGTATACATGCCATGAATTCTCCTGGTCAGAAATCTTTATGGTCATTCTAATTGTTGCAATTGTCTGCTTAGATACATGAAAGGGGGGAACTCCACTGAACTCTCCAACTTCAGACCTATCGCCATACTATCTTCCCTAGCCAAAATAATGGAGAAATGCATACAAAAACAACTTCTTAACCACCTGACACACAATAATCTCCTAGCACCATCCCAGCACGGTTTCAGACCAGCCCACAGTACTACCACTGCCCTTCTCACATTCTCCCACAAAATAAATCTAAACCGCAATCAAAACCTGCTTTCCTCTGTCCTCTTCCTTGATTTGTCAAAAGCATTTCACATGGTTAACCACAGCCTACTCTTAGACTCTCTCAAATCCCTGTCCATAGACAACCCAGCAATCAACTGGTTCCACTCTTACTTACATGGCAGGCAGCAAGCAGTCCAGTGAAAAGAGCATCTATCCCCTATTTTACCAGTCACTCTAGGTGTACACCAAGGTTCTATTCTGGGACCCCTCCTTTTCTCTATTTTCATAAATGACCTGCCCAAAGCTATCCCTCATGCTACTACTATACAGTACACAGACGACTCCACACTAATCTGCTCTGCTGTAACTCCCATAGAATTACAATCCCTATCCCAAACAACCTTCAACAAAGTAGAGAACTGGCTTAATAAACGTCAGCTCTTATTGAACCCAAACAAAACCAAACTTCTAATATTCTCCCCCACCCGGAAGATTGTACCACCAACATTTTCAGTCTCGTCTCATAATGGTACCATAATATCTCCAGAACCAACTACAAAACTGCTAGGTATAATCATTGATTATAATCTAAACTACAATGCCCATATAGACAAAACTATAAAAACAGTAAGCAAAAAATAGGCTCCATGTATAGGATTAAGAAATTTCTAACCCCAACTGCCAGAACAGCCATAGCTCGTACACATCTTCTGTCATCCCCCCTCTATGCCTCACCAATCTTCACTAACTTTTCCAAATCAAATCTCAACAAACTCACAAAATGTTACAACAATATAGCAAGATTTGCCTCAGGCTCAGAGTACAGAACTCACCACTGCCATAATCTTCAAAAATTAGGTTGGCTAGAGCTACCCAACCAAATCTATTATAACCAGCTCATAGTAACTCATAAAATCCTCCACCAACCTACCCACACCCCCAGTCTAGCCAATATCATTACCCCATACTTCAACCTAGCATCCCTTCGCTCTTCCAGCAGAATGCTAGTACAACCTACCAAAGCCAACAACTCTGCCGGAGATTCCTTATTCTCTAACACTGCTGGCAAAAAATGGAACTCCCTTCCTGCTGAACTCACCACCAATTGCTCCTTGCCTCACTTCAAAATATCACTAAAGACACACATGCACAATAACTGGCTATGTCCTTGTCTAAACCCTGACTAAAACCCAATTTATTCAGTCTGAGTTATAACACTGACTTGAGTTTCAACCAAAGCTTGTCTCAGTCTTAGCTAGGCCCAGTCATACCCAACGTCACTGATATAATCCATTTCCATCTTAGCTATCTAAGATAATTCCCCTTTTCTCTCCGTACCCTCCTTCAGTTTAATTTTCTTCCACCCCTGTATTATCTCTAGCTTCCATCATCTGAACTGCTACCTTCTTTTCTCATCCTCTGCTGCCTTCTACCCAACCTATCTTTCTCTTACCTCATTCTTCCTCTCTTTCTTTATAAACGACCTTCCTTTTCCTGTCTCCTCTTCCTGCACCCTCATTTCTCTAATATGTTCTTTTAACCCTTTATTGATTCCACCATCTCCCACTTTTTGACTTCTCTTATCAATTTAAACCTTACTTTGAAACTTTCTTCATTATGGAACCTATTTGTCGTTGACTTCTGATATCTGTTAAATTGATTAATATCTCTGTAAATATTACCTTACTTAGAACATTCTCTTAAATTTGTAACCTTTTTGCATTTTTCTTTTGATTTTTGTTAAATTGTTAATATTACTGCATACATCATGTTAAATGTTTTATTTTGGAGCTTTTCTCCCCGGGCCTCCGCTGAAAATGGACATATATCCAGTCGGACTTTCCCAGTTAACAAATGTAAAATAAACAAAATAAATAAATTATATATTCAGTGGTAGATCTGATAATGGACCTGGATGCCATACCCATACTTATAAGTTGGGCAACATAGAATGATTTTCTTATTATCTTAGCTACATGTTGGTCAAAGGCCAGATTGCTGTCTACGTATTTTCCCAGATTCCTTACTAATGGGTCAACTCTTATGAGCATGTTATTGATGGATTTATTAACTTGCATTAACAGTTTCCTAAATGGCATTATAATGCATTTTTGGCATTGAGTTTTAGGCCATGGCTATGGCTGTGGTCATTTGTTTGTGTTAAACCCACTTGCAAGAGGTTTGGTTTCAGGAGGAATCTATGATAGCTGTCAGTTTACAGTCATCTTTGAACTTGGTGATCTTGAGGCCTTTAAAATTAGTCTTGACATCCAAGAAGTAAATGTCAAACAGGAGTGGGCCCGATGCGGTGTCCTGGGGTACTTCAGTGGTGACTGGTCTCTTGTTAGAGGTGATCTCCCTGATCCTGACTTCCTGGGTCTTGTCTGTGAACCAGTCTGCAATTCAATGAGTTATGTAAAGGATAATGCCTAGCTCAAAAAGAACAATGCCTGAGTGGGGCATTGTATCAAATGCCTTGTCCAGGTCAGAAAACATGGTATGCACTGTTTTACCATTGTCCATTCCCTTTGTGACCCTCTCAAAAAAGTCTGTAAGGTTTAGTAGACATGACATTCCCTTAACAAACTCAAATTGGGATGGTTCCTATGACTGTAGGTTGCCAATGTCCTCATTTATCATTTTCATGATAATTTATTTCATGGTTTTGTATATTAAGCTTGTTAGACTGATGGGTCTGTAGTTCCCTGGGTCAGTTGATGGTCTGCCCTTATGAAAGGGAATGACTGTTGTGGCCCTACATTCACTTGTAATGTAGCCTGTTTCAAGGCTGCAGTTTATGAGTGCCTCAAGTGGTCCTGATAGGTCATGTATTAGACTTCAGGAGGCAACCAGAGAATGATGTCAAAACCTGTGGAGGCAGTATTCTTGGCTTTGGTAAGCGCTGCCAGCACCTGGTCCCTGCTAATAGCTGGGGGAAGTATGCTGGTGGGGAATTCACCTGGTGGAGCTAGGGAGGAATGAGGGTGAATTCTGAGCTGAATTTATCAGCCAGTAAATTTGCAATGTCACCCTGACTGGTATAGGTGATACCATTCGCCATCAGTTCAGCGTGTGTGTGTGTGTGTGTGTGTGTGTGTGTGTGTGTGTGTGTGTGTGTGTGTGTGTGTGTGTGTGTGTATGTTACCTCTAAGGTTCAGGACATAGTTGAAGAAAGCCTTCTGATTGCCCTTAACCTGTGAGGCTTCCCTGACCTCATAGTTGGCTTTGTTGGACTTAATTAGACCTTTTAGTTTCTTGTTTAGTTGTTTAAAAGACAACTTGCCTTTAAGGGAGCTGCTTTTTCCTGATTTTTGGCCACAAATTTCCTTTTTTTATTATATACCCTCTTTAGGTGAGAATTCCACCAATCGGGTTTGCTTTTAGTGCTTGTTTTGGGTTTACTTCTCGTAGGTATGGCAGTCTCTATGCAACCATTCACATGTGTGTATAGTGACTCTGTGAATAATTCTCCATAGGTAGTTGTGGTCTTAGGGTTTAGGGGAGCCAACTTAATAGTATGTAGTTTGCCTTTGGATAGATCCTAACTGTTATTGGCTTAGCTGGATTTTCTGGGTTGATTTTTTTACTTCAAATGAGACAATACAAAGGACTTGACATGAGGTGGGGGTAGAATGCTTTCCCATATTGATGAGTACCAGATCCAGTATGTTTTATCCTCTGGTTGGAGCATCCACTATCTGTTCTAGGGTGTTTCTGTTAATAAAGTCCAAGAAACATTGTGCCTGTGAGTTTAAGGCAGTGTGTGTTTACCAATCTATAGAGGGGCAGTTAACGTCACCCATGAATAGGGTGTTTGGCCCTCATCATCCAACCAAACACCCTATTCGTAGGTGTTTGGTAGGATGGTGAGTGCCTCTATTAGGTTTAGGTAAGAGTCATGATACTCTAGGGGCATAGATGGAGACCTGTAGCTAGCCAAGATATACTGATTTCCATGTGTATGAGCTCCATAGTTTCATCCTGTTTAATGAATCTGAAGGTATGTTTTTTGCTATTGTGGATTGAAATACCTCCACTTTTGGCCCCCGTCTATGCTGTTTGTCTAAATGTGTATAATGGAGTCCCCAATCAAGCTATATCCCTGTATGCCACAGGGCTGGGTTTAAGGGCTTTCGTTTGATCTATAAAATACCTGATATATTTCCTTTGTCTATGTCAGATACATTTGCATCTGTAAAAATATGTAAGCAATTATGATAATAAATCCTAAAGCAAAGTTGTGATGCTTCCTTGATAGCAATGAGTGCTGCTACATGTATTTGGAGAACTGAAATTAATTTTGCAAGGAATTTATTTAACATTGGAAGTAAGGATATGAGCCTGAAGTCTTGTGTTGTGGAAGGTTTGAGCACCTTTGGAAGTAGGACAGTAGTTGTTTGCATGCAAACCTAGGGCAACATGTAGACTATTAACACAACCCGAGACTTAGATTAGATGCTCATGCCTCACATTGAGGAATTAAGATAGAAGCCAGTTTGTTTCAGGAAAGATGTCATCTGGTAAGGAATCTTAGAGCATTTCTATGTCCTTTTTGATATAGGAAAAGTAAAAAGGTAGAGTGTAAAGAAGACAGTCCAAAGAGATATGAAGGAGTGGTAGTAATGTTAGTACACTTGTGCAGAAGTGAGGCTGCTGGAGGGAATTTCTGTGGGTATATCTGTTGTATTCCTTAAGTTATTGATCTAGCCAAAGATATTGTTCATTTGTTCCCAGAAACGCTTAAGTTGTTAAAAAGTACGTTTGTTGATTCTGTAATTTGTCTTTCTGATGACAGAGATTTTTTTTTGTTAAATTTCAGAGTCAAACATCTGTTTTGGTTTTCTGGGATTGGGACTGTTCTCCATTTTTTCAAGTTGTGTCCCCATTTTTAAGAAGGGCTTTGAGTTTGCTGGCAACTCAGAATTTTTGGTATGATTTGCAATATTTAGAGATAATTGTAAAATATTTTTGTTGAAATGAATATAGTGTTTCTCTTAGAAATGAAGCAACTGCAGAATGGTCTGTATATTGAAGGACAGGAGATCAGTTCGTTTTTAGGACTTAAGGCAGCATTTGTTTTTTGGTGATTTAACAAGAATTTTAATAAATCTAGGAAATGATCACCTTCGGTCACACCAATGAGCGTATGCTGCCCGATAGTCGAGTGAAATGCTGGACAAACTTCAGTAATCCTCAGGTAGCTGGATAAGCTCACAGTTTATTAAAACATCACGACACTACACCAAAAACGACTGTAAACACATAACTCGAATCCTGGTGAGCAGATAACTCACACAGAGTATCGTAAGTACAAACGTATACTGTGCACAACATAAAAATAAAAGATATCCCAGTTGAGCGCTTTCAACCAAGTCAATTGGTCTTCCTCAGAACTAAAAGTGAGTGCATATTCTCGCTCTATTTATAAATGTTTTGGCGCCAAAGGACATTCAAAAATTTAAAGACGTACTACAATTTGAATGAAAATTAAACATATATCATGTCTGAACATCTATTCTTAATAAAGATCTGTAAAACTTCAATATAATAATCTGATAAACTAATTAACGTCATCAACGGTGGTACAATATTAAGGGTGAAATACCAGATGTAATACAATATAAGTAAAATTTGATGTTATTGTGAATTAATATATTGGGATATAAACTATAAACTAAATATGTTTGCATACATCCCATTCCTTATAATTTACTTATAATAGTTTTGACCTAAAATCAAAAGAAAAATGGATGCAGTATATATAATATATAAAAATATATATGTGAGTATATGTATAGAATGTATTAAAAATATATAAAATGTATATATTATTTGTTATTACAAACTATCCAATAAATAATTATATTATAATAAATAACTAAATAAATAAATAAATCAATTCATGAAATTGATGCATATGCAACAATTATAAACGTTGCAAGTGTGAAAGCGTGAACATTTTGATAATAGTATGAATTTTTAAAAATGATAACAGGGGAATTTCCATAAGCTAGTGCCATTAATTCAGGAAGTGATCCATGATAAAAATATATATAACAATTATCGTAAGTTATATAATATAAGTACATATAAAAACTTGCTAAAATGCTTGTTAAAAAACCTTTTTATACAAAATATGTTAATTATACAAAAGATTCTTTAAAAAACTCTTTATAAAAAACACTTGTGATGAACACTGAAATATATTATAAAGTGCTAGAATCAGGAATAATATATTGTAAGAGCAAAATGTTAAGGCAAACTTGGAAAGATGAATAATTGATATACTATAAACTGATGTTGTCAGCCTTATACCAATAATAATAATATTATGGCTAGGTATTATAATAATAATGATCTAACCGAAATACATTCATTAAGACCAGGTGGATTGGTGGCATCAAGATATAATTGCCACCACGTTTCTTTAAAAGCTATAAGGCTTTTGAAATTGCCCCCCCTAGGGTCATTGTAAATGACATCTAGTATAAAAAACTTAAAAGTGTGTTCTGTTCCCAATGCCTGTATATGTCTGTATAGGGCATTGTGTATGTCCTTAGTCTTAATACTATACATGTGGTCGTATATGCGTTTTCTTAAATGACGTTCGGTTCTTCCTACGTAGAAGGCAGGGCAAAGATCGCATATAGCAAGATAAATAACCTGTTTGGTGTTGCAGTTGCCTGATTTCCTAACGATAATACTTTTGTGTCCATTTTGGAGATATATCTTCTTTGCACTGGACATAAATTTACAGTAACTGCAAAAACCACATTTATTACTGGTAGTCCTACTTTGATGGAAAGGACCCCAATATTTGGTATTGTACTGTTGTTCTAGTAATCTCTTCAAGTTATTTCCCATTCTATAAATAAATCTGGGTTTAGAACCTAAGATGTTAACTAAGGTCTGATCAGTACTGATCAAATACCAGAATTTATTTATAATAACTTTAATATTGTCACTGCCTACACAGTACGGAATAATACATGCCCTTTGGAAACCAGGATGAACTCCATTGTGTGTTAATATGGGCTTATTCTGTACGTCACCTGATCCAAGTAACGATTTGTATTTGCTACCTCTCTGACTGATAACGTATGATACCACTTCTTCCATCATCTCTGAAGGGTACCCTCTCTCTCTAAAGAATCCCTGAATTAAATTCAATTCTTTATGTAATTCTTCTTCATCTGAAACCATTCGTACAGCTCGAATAACCTGTCCTTTAAAGACGTTGTATTTTACTTTAGGGGGATGATAACTGGAATAATCCAAATAGTTATTAGAGAAGGTCTGTTTTCTATGAATTCTGGATTGTATCTTCCCATTTTCATTAACTATGAGGGTATCTAGATATGGTAGTCCAAGAAAATCATATGAGAATGTGAATTTTAAAAAGGTGCTACTACCTTTAATGAATTCCATAAATTCTACTAAAAGTGCTTCTGAAGCTTGCCAGATGATATAAATATCGTCTAAAAACCTAGAATAGTATCGAATGTATTGAAAATATTTAGATGGAAACAAAACATTATCTTCCCAGTTTAACATGACTAAATTGGTGTAGATGGGGGCACACGCTGCCCCCATTGCTACGCCTCTTGTCTGTTTGAAGGTCTCACCTTCAAAATAAATGAAGTTATTGTCCAATACTATAGCCATGAGTTCAGCTATCAAACTTATGTCATCCCATTCTAGGTCAGTGTGTTTAGTCAGGCTATTGGTGAAAGCTGATAACCCTTCATCTTTCGGTATGCATGAAAAGAGATCAATCACATCAATGGTGACTATGATGTGAGGTTTACTAATGTCGAGCTCCTTCACCGGATACTGGGATAAGAAGCACCATGAGTCTTTCACCATGTGCGGGATGAAAGTGTATACATTTTTTAATAAGGTATCTATAAATTTTCCGATATTGAAGGTTTTGGAATAACTTCCTGAGACAATAGGTCTCAGGGGTGGGTCCTCAGTGTTTTTGTGAATCTTAGGGATACCCACAATGGTTGCTAATTTGGGATGACTAACTTTAATAAATCTGTAAATAGCTTCAGTTATTCTCGCCTCAACCCAGTACTCTTCAATATAGGAGTCAATTCTTTGGTACGCTATGTTTAATTCATTCATAGAGACAGTAACATAATTACCAGAAAAGTGTAATATATTGTAAATTTTCTGTATATAATTCAAATTGTCATAAATAGCAATACCTCCACCCTTATCGGGTTTCATAATACGGATCGAAGTATCACTCTTTAAAGTTTGCAACAACTTGCCTTCATCTTCCGTCAAATTTGGATGTACCTTCATAGATGATAGTAAACTGTGTACACTATATATCTCCCTAGTCACCACCTTATCAAAGGTATCTATAGTCGGGTGATTGGGTGGGGTAAACTTGCTCTTTATAACTAATGATTGACATATGTTATCTCCCCCTTCAATTCCTCCAGACGGAATCCTGTCTTTATAAAAACTTCTAAATTGATTTTCCTGATAAATTTCTTGAAATCAATTAATACATCTGTAAGTTTGAATCTCGGATCAGGTATAAATTTCATGCCTTTTTCAAACAAGCTGAAATAAACCTTATCAATATATAGTTTGGAATAATTAAAAATTTTAAAATTACGATACGTGTAAATATTGTCATTAATGACTATGTCATCCATCCCTGAAATATTAACTTGACTTATACTAGCTTCACTATTGGAAACATTCTGATTTTCATTTGAGTTACCATCCTCCTCTATAAATTCCCTCTTGTATGAAACTTTTGATGTGTTCTTTGGTAAGGTGGGTTCTTGATTCTTGGATATCTCTGAAAACCCTGTGTATTAAATTCATCATCATTAAAAACTTCATAATGTTCCACTACTTCCTTATCTGTGTCAACACCTCTAGATACCCTGATTGTGTTCCCTTCATTAGTGGGAAAATTACGTTTTTTGGGCCATATATATGCTACTTGTTGTTGATATTGATTTTTGTCTCTTAACATTTTGTTATTCTTACGTGTGCATATAGTTGAAGCCCATTTCTCTGCTTCAACATATTGTTTGTTATATAACTTTTCCCAGTCATGAAATAACAAGTCATTTACAATCATAGTATTAAGATCATCAACTTCTTGAATTAATTTACTTAATCTCTCATCGTAAAATTTCATCAATAACTTAATATATTTGAAACCAAATTCATCAAATAACATATTAAATTAATTTCTACCTATATCTGTCAACTCAATACCCAGAGGAAGTTTAAAAAATCTTATACCTTTTGGTACAATTTTCAGATCTAAACACTTTTGTAAATACATGTTATCTATTTTAATGCCATTGATAGTTTTTAACTTCTTACCCAAGACAAATATTTTGGACTTTAAATTACCACTTTCACCCTTATTATCATCTTGTGTATGTACCACTTTATCAGATTCATTCACATTATTTATTTCAAATTCAAATGTTAGAAATCTGTTAAAACGATTGTTAGTGTCTATTAGTCCATCCTGATGGAAACCAGGTTTGTTGTCCAAACCACGACCAATAGTCCTGTGTCTAGGTGGAAGTTCCGTGACTGCTGAATAGGTTTTGTTGGGAGGTAAACATTTAGGTTTTGTCCCAATTCTTTTTGCCTCCAAGTCATGACAGAAGGGCGAAAAATCAAATGTAAAGTCAGAGATGTTAATGTTACTACTGGACATAGGAACTGTAATATCTATCTACCTATCTATCTATAATATCTTCAGAAGCACTTTTAGTAGAATTTATGGAATTCATTAAAGGTAGTAGCACCTTTTTAAAATTCACATTCTCATATGATTTTCTTGGACTACCATATCTAGATACCCTCATAGTTAATGAAAATGGGAAGATACAATCCAGAATTCATAGAAAACAGACCTTCTCTAATAACTATTTGGATTATTCCAGTTATCATCCCCCTAAAGTAAAATACAACGTCTTTAAAGGACAGGTTATTCGAGCTGTACGAATGGTTTCAGATGAAGAAGAATTACATAAAGAATTGAATTTAATTCAGGGATTCTTTAGAGAGAGAGGGTACCCTTCAGAGATGATGGAAGAAGTGGTATCATACGTTATCAGTCAGAGAGGTAGCAAATACAAGTCGTTACTTGGATCAGGTGATGTACAGAATAAGCCCATATTAACACACAATGGAGTTCATCCTGGTTTCCAAAGGGCATGTATTATTCCGTACTGTGTAGGCAGTGACAATATTAAAGTTATTATAAATAAATTCTGGTATTTGATCAGTACTGATCAGACCTTAGTTAACATCTTAGGTTCTAAACCCAGATTTATTTATAGAATGGGAAATAACTTGAAGAGATTACTAGAACAACAGTACAATACCAAATATTGGGGTCCTTTCCATCAAAGTAGGACTACCAGTAATAAATGTGGTTTTTGCAGTTACTGTAAATTTATGTCCAGTGCAAAGAAGATATATCTCCAAAATGGACACAAAAGTATTATCGTTAGGAAATCAGGCAACTGCAACACCAAACAGGTTATTTATCTTGCTATATGCGATCTTTGCCCTGCCTTCTACGTAGGAAGAACCGAACGTCATTTAAGAAAACGCATATACGACCACATGTATAGTATTAAGACTAAGGACATACACAATGCCCTATACAGACATATACAGGCATTGGGAACAGAACACACTTTTAAGTTTTTTATACTAGATGTCATTTACAATGACCCTAGGGGGGGCAATTTCAAAAGCCTTATAGCTTTTAAAGAAACGTGGTGGCAATTATATCTTGATGCCACCAATCCACCTGGTCTTAATGAATTTATTTCGGTTAGATCATTATTATTATAATACCTAGCCATAATATTATTATTATTGGTATAAGGCTGACAACATCAGTTTATAGTATATCAATTATTCATCTTTCCAAGTTTGCCTTAACATTCTTGCTCTTACAATATATTATTCCTGATTCTAGCACTTTATAATATATTTCAGTGTTCATCACAAGTGTTTTTTATAAAGAGTTTTTAAAGAATTTTTTGTATAATTAATATACCTTGTATAAAAAGGTTTTTTAACAAGTATTTTAGCAAGTTTTTATATGTATTTATATTATATAACTTACGAAAATTGTTATACATATTTTTATTTCAGATCACTTCCTGAATTAACGGTACCAGTTCATGGAAATTCCCCTGTTATCATTTTTAAAAATCATTTTTAAAAATTTATACTATTGTTAAAATGTTCAAGCTTTGACACTTGTAACGTTTACATTTGTTGCATATGCATCAATTTCACGAATTGATTTATTTATTTATTCAGTCATTTATTATAATTTAACCATTTATTTGAAAGTTTGTAATAACAAATAATATATACATTTTTATATATTTTTAATACATTCTATACATATACTCACATATATATTTTTTATATATTATATATACTGCATCCATTTTTCTTTTGATTTTAGGTCAAAACTATTATAAGTAAATTATAAGGAATGGGATGTATGCAAACATATTTAGTTTATAGTTTATATCCCAATATATTAATTCACAATAACATCAAATTTTACTTATATTGTATTACATCTGGTATTTCACCCTTAATATTGTACCACCGTTGATGACGTTAATTAGTTTATCAGATTATTATATTGAAGTTTTACAGATCTTTATTAAGAATAGATGTTCAGACATGATATATGTTTAATTTTCATTCAAATTGTAGTACGTCTTTAAATTTTTGAAAGTCCTTTGGCGCCAAAACATTTATAAATAGAGTGAGAATATGCACTCACTTTTAGTTCTGAGGAAGACCAATTGACTTGGTTGAAAGCGCTCAACTGGGATATCTTTTATTTTTATGTTGTGCACAGTATACGTTTGTACTTACGATACTCTGTGTGAGTTATCTGCTCACCAGGATTCGAGTTATGTGTTTACAGTCGTTTTTGGTGTAGTGTCGTGATGTTTTAATAAACTGTGAGCTTATCCAGCTACCTGAGGATTACTGAAGTTTGTCCAGCATTTCACTCGACTATCGGGCAGCATACGCTCATTGGTGTGACCGAAGGTGATCATTTTGTGTTGATTTCAGCATTGTTACGATGTCGCATTCTACTTCGGATATCGCCGGCGTGGAAGCTGTGGGAGTCAGAAAGGAGGCTGGACATTTTCCAACTACACCAGGTACTGTTTTTGGTAGTGATGTGGGTATTGCCGACAATCCGACTTCTTTCAAAGAAGAATTAAATGCTTTAAAGGAAGAGGTCAAAAGTTTGACTTCACTCGTACACCAATTGCTTCTTGGTGCTAACAAACGTGAGCTTAGTGGCGTTGACCCTCTTGGCACGGAAGCAACACTTCTTAAGGACAATGACAAGTCCACCAGTGCACAACATAACATTGATAATGTTTTGGCATCCGAGCACCCTTTTCAGAAAGGGACAAAAAAGGGACAGAACATTAACAGTAAGAGGCGCAATGTCCGTGAAGTCAGTGTTTCTACTTCTGACAATGAGACTGAGATATCTGATGTTTCAGATATTCCCAATGGCCAAAGGACACGACCTAATAGTTGTAACAAAGGGCTAGATATTACAGTTCCTGTGTCCAGTAGTAACATTAACATCTCTGACTTTACATTTGATTTTTCGCCCTTCTGTCATGACTTGGAGGCAAAAAGAATTGGGACAAAACCTAAACGTTTACCTCCCAACAAAACCTATTCAGCAGTCACGGAACTTCCACCTAGACACAGGACTATTGGTCGTGGTTTGGACAACAAACCTGGTTTCCATCAGGATGGACTAATAGACACTAACAATCGTTTTAACAGATTTCTAACATTTGAATTTGAAATAAATAATGTGAATGAATCTGATAAAGTGGTACATACACAAGATGATAATAAGGGTGAAAGTGGTAATTTAAAGTCCAAAATATTTGTCTTGGGTAAGAAGTTAAAAACTATCAACGGCATTAAAATAGATAACATGTATTTACAAAAGTGTTTAGATCTGAAAATTGTACCAAAAGGTATAAGATTTTTTAAACTTCCTCTGGGTATTGAGTTGACAGATATAGGTAGAAATGAATTTAATATGTTATTTGATGAATTTGGTTTCAAATATATTAAGTTATTGATGAAATTTTACGATGAGAGATTAAGTAAATTAATTCAAGAAGTTGATGATCTTAATACTATGATTGTAAATGACTTGTTATTTCATGACTGGGAAAAGTTATATAACAAACAATATGTTGAAGCAGATAAATGGGCTTCAACTATATGCACACGTAAGAATAACAAAATGTTAAGAGACAAAAATCAATATCAACAACAAGTAGCATATATATGGCCCAAAAAACGTAATTTTCCCACTAATGAAGGGAACACAATCAGGGTATCTAGAGGTGTTGACACAGATAAGGAAGTAGTGGAACATTATGAAGTTTTTAATGATGATGAATTTAATACACAGGGTTTTCAGAGATATCCAAGAATCAAGAACCCACCTTACCAAAGAACACATCAAAAGTTTCATACAAGAGGGAATTTATAGAGGAGGATGGTAACTCAAATGAAAATCAGAATGTTTCCAATAGTGAAGCTAGTATAAGTCAAGTTAATATTTCAGGGATGGATGACATAGTCATTAATGACAATATTTACACGTATCGTAATTTTAAAATTTTTAATTATTCCAAACTATATATTGATAAGGTTTATTTCAGCTTGTTTGAAAAAGGCATGAAATTTATACCTGATCCGAGATTCAAACTTACAGATGTATTAATTGATTTCAAGAAATTTATCAGGAAAATCAATTTAGAAGTTTTTTATAAAGACAGGATTCCGTCTGGAGGAATTGAAGGGGGAGATAACATATGTCAATCATTAGTTATAAAGAGCAAGTTTACCCCACCCAATCACCCGACTATAGATACCTTTGATAAGGTGGTGACTAGGGAGATATATAGTGTACACAGTTTACTATCATCTATGAAGGTACATCCAAATTTGACGGAAGATGAAGGCAAGTTGTTGCAAACTTTAAAGAGTGATACTTCGATCCGTATTATGAAACCCGATAAGGGTGGAGGTATTGCTATTTATGACAATTTGAATTATATACAGAAAATTTACAATATATTACACTTTTCTGGTAATTATGTTACTGTCTCTATGAATGAATTAAACATAGCGTACCAAAGAATTGACTCCTATATTGAAGAGTACTGGGTTGAGGCGAGAATAACTGAAGCTATTTACAGATTTATTAAAGTTAGTCATCCCAAATTAGCAACCATTGTGGGTATCCCTAAGATTCACAAAAACACTGAGGACCCACCCCTGAGACCTATTGTCTCAGGAAGTTATTCCAAAACCTTCAATATCGGAAAATTTATAGATACCTTATTAAAAAATGTATACACTTTCATCCCGCACATGGTGAAAGACTCATGGTGCTTCTTATCCCAGTATCCGGTGAAGGAGCTCGACATTAGTAAACCTCACATCATAGTCACCATTGATGTGATTGATCTCTTTTCATGCATACCGAAAGATGAAGGGTTATCAGCTTTCACCAATAGCCTGACTAAACACACTGACCTAGAATGGGATGACATAAGTTTGATAGCTGAACTCATGGCTATAGTATTGGACAATAACTTCATTTATTTTGAAGGTGAGACCTTCAAACAGACAAGAGGCGTAGCAATGGGGGCAGCGTGTGCCCCCATCTACGCCAATTTAGTCATGTTAAACTGGGAAGATAATGTTTTGTTTCCATCTAAATATTTTCAATACATTCGATACTATTCTAGGTTTTTAGACGATATTTATATCATCTGGCAAGCTTCAGAAGCACTTTTAGTAGAATTTATGGAATTCATTAAAGGTAGTAGCACCTTTTTAAAATTCACATTCTCATATGATTTTCTTGGACTACCATATCTAGATACCCTCATAGTTAATGAAAATGGGAAGATACAATCCAGAATTCATAGAAAACAGACCTTCTCTAATAACTATTTGGATTATTCCAGTTATCATCCCCCTAAAGTAAAATACAACGTCTTTAAAGGACAGGTTATTCGAGCTGTACGAATGGTTTCAGATGAAGAAGAATTACATAAAGAATTGAATTTAATTCAGGGATTCTTTAGAGAGAGAGGGTACCCTTCAGAGATGATGGAAGAAGTGGTATCATACGTTATCAGTCAGAGAGGTAGCAAATACAAATCATTACTTGGATCAGGTGACGTACAGAATAAGCCCATATTAACACACAATGGAGTTCATCCTGGTTTCCAAAGGGCATGTATTATTCCGTACTGTGTAGGCAGTGACAATATTAAAGTTATTATAAATAAATTCTGGTATTTGATCAGTACTGATCAGACCTTAGTTAACATCTTAGGTTCTAAACCCAGATTTATTTATAGAATGGGAAATAACTTGAAGAGATTACTAGAACAACAGTACAATACCAAATATTGGGGTCCTTTCCATCAAAGTAGGACTACCAGTAATAAATGTGGTTTTTGCAGTTACTGTAAATTTATGTCCAGTGCAAAGAAGATATATCTCCAAAATGGACACAAAAGTATTATCGTTAGGAAATCAGGCAACTGCAACACCAAACAGGTTATTTATCTTGCTATATGCGATCTTTGCCCTGCCTTCTACGTAGGAAGAACCGAACATCATTTAAGAAAACGCATATACGACCACATGCATAGTATTAAGACTAAGGACATACACAATGCCCTATACAGACATATACAGGCATTGGGAACAGAACACACTTTTAAGTTTTTTATACTAGATGTCATTTACAATGACCCTAGGGGGGGCAATTTCAAAAGCCTTATAGCTTTTAAAGAAACGTGGTGGCAATTATATCTTGATGCCACCAATCCACCTGGTCTTAATGACTGTATTTTGGTTAGATCATTATTATTATAATACCTAGCCATAATATTATTATTATTGGTATAAGGCTGACAACATCAGTTTATAGTATATCAATTATTCATCTTTCCAAGTTTGCCTTAACATTCTTGCTCTTACAATATATTATTCCTGATTCTAGCACTTTATAATATATTTCAGTGTTCATCACAAGTGTTTTTTATAAAGAGTTTTTAAAGAATTTTTTGTATAATTAATATACCTTGTATAAAAAGGTTTTTTAACAAGTATTTTAGCAAGTTTTTATATGTATTTATATTATATAACTTACGAAAATTGTTATACATATTTTTATTTCAGATCACTTCCTGAATTAACGGTACCAGTTCATGGAAATTCCCCTGTTATCATTTTTAAAAATCATTTTTAAAAATTTATACTATTGTTAAAATGTTCAAGCTTTGACACTTGTAACGTTTACATTTGTTGCATATGCATCAATTTCACGAATTGATTTATTTATTTATTCAGTCATTTATTATAATTTAACCATTTATTTGAAAGTTTGTAATAACAAATAATATATACATTTTTATATATTTTTAATACATTCTATACATATACTCACATATATATTTTTTATATATTATATATACTGCATCCATTTTTCTTTTGATTTTAGGTCAAAACTATTATAAGTAAATTATAAGGAATGGGATGTATGCAAACATATTTAGTTTATAGTTTATATCCCAATATATTAATTCACAATAACATCAAATTTTACTTATATTGTATTACATCTGGTATTTCACCCTTAATATTGTACCACCGTTGATGACGTTAATTAGTTTATCAGATTATTATATTGAAGTTTTACAGATCTTTATTAAGAATAGATGTTCAGACATGATATATGTTTAATTTTCATTCAAATTGTAGTACGTCTTTAAATTTTTGAAAGTCCTTTGGCGCCAAAACATTTATAAATAGAGTGAGAATATGCACTCACTTTTAGTTCTGAGGAAGACCAATTGACTTGGTTGAAAGCGCTCAACTGGGATATCTTTTATTTTTATGTTGTGCACAGTATACGTTTGTACTTACGATACTCTGTGTGAGTTATCTGCTCACCAGGATTCGAGTTATGTGTTTACAGTCGTTTTTGGTGTAGTGTCGTGATGTTTTAATAAACTGTGAGCTTATCCAGCTACCTGAGGATTACTGAAGTTTGTCCAGCATTTCACTCGACTATCGGGCAGCATACGCTCATTGGTGTGACCGAAGGTGATCATTTTGTGTTGATTTCAGCATTGTTAATAAATCTAGGAAGCAATGTAGTGGAGAAATTGTGAGAATAACAGTTACTGTTGAGAGATCATTTTAAGAGTATTTTAGTGGAAGAAAATTTTCTAGGAATGTTTGCAACAATGAGGTCATGAAGAGTGCAGGTGTAGGTTATAGTCTAGGAAAGAGGTATAAATCATATTTATGGAAAGCTGCTAAGAAATTCATACTGGCATTTCTGATAATGAGAACATTTTGTTACGGTTGCGATTCCTTAAGTAGTTCCAAGAATAAGTTTTTGAAACTGTCAGGGAAGAAGGTCAGTGTTTGGTTAGCAACTGTTACGAAGAGATCAGTGGTACTATGCATAGGAATGCATAAAATCAGCAAGTTAGGGTCATGAGCTTTGAGGAAATCAGATTAAGAAATGGTTTGTATTTGCAGGTTATTTTTATGCAGAAGGAGGGTGACACCATTGTTGCTTTCACATGGATAGAAATGGAATGTATATGTGTTTTCTGGAAAGCAGTGACTAAGATTTGAGTTTATCTTTGATCCATAACTTGATAGTAATGAGATCAGGTGACTGAGTCATTATGAAGGCATGCAGTTGCTCCAATTTGTTTTTGATGCCAACAGCATTAATATGAGCAAAGTGTTGGCCTGACCACACATATTGCATTTATCAGACCTATTTCAGTATTTAAAGGTGGGGCTTTATTGGATTTTTTTAATTTCTAAGAAAATTATGCATTTGTGGAAGAAATAAAGAAAAACATTCAGAAAATTGATTATTTTCCTTTCATGACAACTTGCAGAAAACTTCAGGGTATACATAAAAAAGGTAGCAGACATTTTGAAAGCAACTGAATGTTGAACGTGCATTTACAGTACCTTCCTGCTTTCCTTTAAAGTTTTCACAGGTTTTTAAGAAATATGAAAAAATAGATTTTATGCTTTTCATTCCTTAATACAAAATTAAAAAAAATATACATTGAACACAAATATCAAAACAATTTATGTTTATCAAACTACTTATACATAATAAGACAACTATGATAAAATAAAGACAGACTGTGAATTTTATGTTGAATAACACTGTGTTTGCAGTAGATTTGTATCTTATTTAGCTTTGTAGCTGTATGAATCTGAATATCATGACTCAATCATAGTCTGTGTGGGTGTAAATGACCTGAGACATACCTTCCTAGACATTATGAAGACAGACATCATAGAGCTCTTGGAGTATATGTTCCAGGCTGGTATGAGCCTAGCATTGAGCAGCATTCCTCAAGTACGATGCCATAATATGAACAGAAGATGAGTGACTTTAACAAATGGCTCAGTTTATGGTGTCATTCTAACAATACTTGTCAGCATGGAAGGAGATGATCAACAGAGGATGCTGCTTTAGCATGGATGGTCTGTGCCTATCCCCTCTAAGCTTTTGAATATTAGATAAAGCATTGTCCTTACCACAGTGCCTTTTTTAGCAATGCCAAATTGAAAATACTTCCAACATAGCAAATCAAAATCAAGAACATCTAAAGGTGTAACTGCACACTGCTAGAAGTCTAAACAAGAAACTCCACTCTCTACAGGTTCTCCTCACCCTAGAAAATGCTGTTGCCTGTGCAGTCACTGAGACATGGTTTAAAGTCATTGATAGCACTGTGACAGTGCAAGGCTATAATGCCTTCTAACATTTAGACCAGCTACTACACAAGCAGGAAATAAAGGTATCCAAGTCTTTATTTACATCAAAAATAAATCTATCAAAAGGCTGGTCAAACAGGAAGATGCTTTTGAGTTCCTCTATGTTCAAATAAATGTTGGCAAAATTCCATACCACTTCCTTGCGAGCTCTACCCCCCCCCCCACCTTTGACCTAGGAAACCCATAACACATTTTTAAGCTTACTGTAAACACCATCCAACCCAATAGCATATTCATGGGTGACTTTAATTACTCCACAATTAAATGGGAATCATATATGACATGAAATATGCAGACACAGAGTTTCCTGGATTTTCTAAACACAGATTCCCTGTACCAGACTGTCAATAAGTTGACCAGGGAAGCAAACATACTGGATTTGGTCCTCACTAATATGAGAGATGGGTGCACATCCTATAGTGTAATGTCCTCTATGGTAATGTCAGAAAAGAAAATGGCATACTCTGAATTAAAAATAAAACTTGGAACCCCAGCTTATCCCGGAATGTTCAAGAACTACTGTAAGGCTAACTTCCCACAATTAAGTGATAACCTGGAAAAATGTCATGCCCCCATAAACCCTGAGAAAATTGCTGCCTAAGCAGAATTGTTCACAGAAACACTATACAAGCATGTTAATAGCTGCACAGAGACAAGCTCTACGCACCAGGAATTAGTACAGAATTAACTCAAAAAAAAAAAAAACACTCTGGTGGGATCACAACATCAATAGGCTGTATAATGGAAAGAAGAAAATCATGGCAAAAATTAGGAGGAGTAGTGCCCAGAAGAATAAAAGCACCCTCATCAAACTAAACAAACAACTCAGAGGACAAATAACATCTACCAAAGCCAAACTTGATGTAAATTTGCCCTCCCAGGCCAAGGGCAACCACGAGGCATTTTTCAGCTGTATTAACAACCAGAAAGGCAATACCCAGTTGTGTGCAGAGCTCATTGTTAATGGAGTTGACTATACTGAGCCACTAGTTATAGCTAACATATTGGGAGAGAAATTCAGTTGTAAATTTACCCATCCCCACAGCATTCCCTCAGGAAATACCATCAGCTATAACTGCCTCCACTATCACTAGGTAAGAGGTACCCATTCCTTTCACTAAGGCCAAGAACACTTCATCTATGGGCCCTGACAATATCCCATTCTGCCTTCTAAATAGCATGAATTATGGCATATTAGGCTTTCTAGAATCACTGTTTAACTACGGCATCCAAAAAGGCTTCATGCTTCATGAATGGAGATCGGCAACTGTCGTCCCACTGCACAAAAGTGGGCCATATACAGACCCTAGAAAAGTTAGACCCATAAATCACACTAATTACATATGCAAAGGCATGGAAAGGATCAATAATGACATAGCAAACCTCCAGATAATAGACCCATCCCAGTTTGCTTTTGTCAAGTGCAGGTCATGTGTTCTCAACCTGGTGGACTCCGTGGCAAAATGGTTCACCTGCCTACCTTGACCTGGCCAATGCATCTGACACAATAACCCACTTGGAAATTGTTGACAAACTCAACAGGTTATGTTTAAACCCTTATGTCACCCAGTGGATACCCAGCTGGTTCTCAGACAGAACCCAGGAAGTTAGAACTGGGGAATTCACCTTTACTAAGAAACCAGTCACAAGTGGAATCCCTCAGGGATCAGTCCTTGGACCTATCCTTTTTGTCTTCTACTTCAAGGGCCTCTGGCTGACCAAATTTACAGATGATTGCAAATTAGGAGTAGTCATAGAATTTCCCACTGACAGTAATCCTTTTTTTTTTTTTTAAACAAGAAACATCTTTATTACAATTGTCATATATGACATAGGCAGTCATGCATTTATATAGATGAAAACAAACCATATTGACATAATTTTTGTTGCAAACATTATATGTCACAAACTATATAGACATAATTGTAGTTTCAAACATTATACATCACTTACAATCTAGCCAGTCATTGTCAGTCAAACATTACATCGCTCATTCAAATCCTGCCTTCTTTTAAACTTTGTATCTCCTGTGCTTCTCTAAGCATGGCAGACACAAACAATTAATTGGTTTCAGAGCCATAGAATAAAAATAAATGCCATGAAATGCACATTAGTATCATTTGGGAAGTTAGTCACCCCCTAATAGTCAATCCAGTAGTCAAGGACTTGGGGACACACACAGACAGTAATCTAGCCTTTGACCCTCATTTGTCTACAGTAGTGATCAAATCATTCTATGTTGTGCAACTTACAAATAAAGGTATGGCATCTAGGTCCAAGAAGATCATTGTTCCACTGTATTTGGTATTAATCAGACTTATCACTGAGTACAATGCCCCCTTTGGTATGTATCTAACCTGTCACATCTAGCAATTAGAATGAGGACAGAGGCTCCTCACTAAAATAATACACGGTGTAAATAGCGTGCTCTGTGTAGACTGCCTCAGATTCCTATCCTTATATTCTGTGTCCTACAGGTTGCTGAGGGGAGGTCTTTACCTGGAATACAAGGCATCATCGGACTCCCCTCTGATGGTCCTCCAACATATCCAAAACGCAAACAACACCAGAAATACCTGTTCTAAAGACTTGTCCCTTGCCTGTAATATAAATAGGACCTGCTGGAGAGATAAGTATGATCCCAGAGACTACTCCTTCTCTGGAACAGACTTCCATCTATGTGAAGCAGAGTTCTTCCCTAACCCAATTCAAATGCAACTTGGAAAATTGGATGGTGAACAGGAAATTCATCACTGGACCTACTGTATGTCTCTAAAGGGCATAGGCAGCCTGTAAATGGTTAATTTTCCAAGCTCCTGGGTGTAAATGCTTCATCTCCCAACTCCCAGCATGCACTACCAAGGGTACCAGAACTTATGAGATAGTTAGGATGTAAGGGTAGGCTTAAAAATGCCTGAGTGATTGTTAACCTAGTACACACCTATGAACTTATGAGTAATGATTGTATAGTTGATAATATGATAAGTACTGCTGCTGTAATGCCTGTACCATAATTATTTAATTAAGGTACAAGAACTTGATGATAATGGCAAAGTGATTATCTTTTTAATAGAGTGCGTGTAGTGGTGATAAGTATCTGATGATGAAGATGCAGAGGTTGTAAAATATCCTGCAGTTAAGCTCAGATAGTGTTCTTACCAACCACTGATCTTACTAAAGCGATGATTCATCTCATAAGATTTAAGTTCTCAGATGTTTCATCCTGACATTAGTCTGTTTTATGTGAAATAATGGTAACTGTGTACTATTTATTGTCTTTTATCTTGCATGTAGTAACAAGCCATACTCTAGAATCTAAAATCATTTTCACCACACTGAAAATCTTTTTTCTTACTGCTAACTTTGTCTCTAGAAAAAAAATATATTTAATGAACTACATCCAAAAAGCATTGGCCCTGCTGTGAAGCAGGCGTTACATTTCAGTCCCATGCTTTTGTCATCATCAGCATTTATATTTGATCAAGCCAATAGTCTGTTACTAAAATCCAAGTGTAATTCAACTGCACTAAATGGCAAAGCCAACCTCTTATTTTTCTCTACACCTGCTCCATAGTGCTTATTATAAGTTTCATTTCCAAGTAATTCTTAGTAACCAAAGATATTTTAAATCCCATATTTTTCCTGGAACTTTTATTGCTTTTAGAAAGGTTGTCTATTGCTGTTGAAACAGAAAGCTGCATCTACAATGACCTTTTGCACTGATGCCTCTTTGCCTGCATTTAAAATGCACATTTCAGGCTGTAATGTAATATGATTGCTGTCATCGAAGCTGAACCTTTAACATGATTTTAGCAGATAATTGTAGTATGAATTAAGATAAACAATAATAACACTACGATTCACTGAAGACAAAGAACAACAACAACAGCAATCACACTTCTCTGTTATAAAACAGAATTTTATGTATGTGACAATGAAATAATGAAGCAATTTGCAACTAAATGCTTCTCACTTTCATGATGATTCATAGTTTTACTTTTGCATTTACATCATTGCTACCTCATTGCTTCTTCGCATGCCTCTCAATTGTCCAGATTTTCTCAGAATGTCCAGATTTTTGCATCATATATTTGATCTCTTTCACAAAAAAAATTGTGTTTTTCTGACAAATCACTGAGGGCTGAAGTCATTAAATATACATTTGAGTTTCAGACTTCATATGCTTTAAAATATGTATGCTAACACACATCCTGTTGTTCTAGAAACTTTCTAAGTTTATTAGAGCAATATTTAAAAAATGTCCCTATTTTTGGGGCTTTGTACCCCCATTATTTTAGACTTTGTCCAGATTTCTTGTGCTAAGAGGTTAAGAGGTATGCTTTTTCACAGTCATGACCTGTATATGTTCCCTCAGCAACAAGAGCTTCCCACAAAGAAAGAAAAGAGCTTCAAATCACTTGAAGTTTGCATGTTTACTGCCTTTTTCTTTCAGGATTTCAAAGTCATTTGTAGACACCTCTAGTTCAATTCTGTCAGCATCACCAATAGATAGTACCATAATAAAAGAGTAGAGTTCAAATGTCTGTTCAAATATTTGCTCATTTTAAATACTGGTCCTTCTTTTTAGGTCATTATATATTTATCCTTCTCTGTTAGGTTCTTCATTATGTTAGATTGACATGTCTTGACACTTTTTTCCAACTGTAAACTAATAATATGAGATAAACAATTAGTCTTTATGATATTAGATCTAATTTATGAGTAGAAAACACATAAGTCTTAATTAAAAATATGCATTACAGGAAACAGTTATAAGAACAATCACTAGTAAGAATCACAGAAGATATAATAATATTTATATAATGGATAAGTGAAACTCTTTCTGATTATCTGTTACCTGTGTATCAAATGTGACTATTTCACATGTAAAACCTATATACTGGTCACTGAATACAAGTACATGTCGCCTATAATTAATCTATTCTTAGATATAATCATCCATCATGGGTGTGGCTGTTAGTTTTACAAAATTAGCAAAACCTTTAAGGTAGGTTCTGAATCAAAACTATCCTAAAGATGTAACAAAAATGCTTCTGTGTAAAATACTCTTTGTTTACATGAGTGAATGACTTTAACACACTATTACTTATAAATGTTGTTACCTGAATTCTGACTGGCATTTAAGAATCCTCTTCTCAATGTTAGTCTATTATTTACCTGACTCTATTGCATCTGCGGGCTTGTTAACTAATTTAGCTCCAATATGTAGAAAGTACAGTTGTGTAGATGTAGAAAGTACAGTTGTGGGAATCAAACTTACTATAACAGTACATGTTCTAATAGAGAAAGAGGAAAACCTGCAGGCAAAGGTTGAACGAATCCACAGCAAATTATAATCCAAACAGAAGACTTGGACCACCACAGCAATGAGCAGCAAAGAGCAGAGTAATGAAAACAAACTAAAGTAGAAATAAAACAAGTATTTTAATAACAAAAAGGTAAGCGCTTTCGCAAAAGACCACTTCATTAGACCTTAATACAAGACAACAGACTACAACCCTCATCAAGAGAACTGCACCAATCAACACACAGAAATCTAAAAACCAACAAATAAAAACACATATAGCAGACGCATACTGTAATTTAAATATGACATCAATAATGACATCTGCTGTCAGCACACAGAAATCTAAAACCAACCAATAAAAACACATAGAGCAAACATATATTCTAAATATGATATCAGTAGTGACATCTGATGCTCATTCATAAAACAAAGCTGCTGAACCATTCAGCTCAATGAACTAGGCCAGGCTTATGATGCACCAGCCTTAAAGAAATACTGTGATTTAAACCAGGTTTAACATTGGCTCACAGTTTAATATTCCAGTGTAGCTGTCTGTACTCTGTCTTATTCGCAATGTTACAACCGCTTAGATGCTCAGATAACATTTCAAGGATAGCAAATTTAAAACAAGGAGCAGCACCACACTCCAACAAAATGTTTTGCTAAAGCAATAGCCATCCTCTTATTAATGAGATCCCCTACATGCCCCCAAATCCTGTCTTTCATCATCTTATTCATTTTGCCAACATAGTAAGAGTCACACGCTTGACACAAAGCCATGTAAACAACATTGGCACTCTTACAGTCAGCATAAAAGCTAATGTTTATATGAAAATTACAGACAAAGTCCGATACTACTAGTGACAAATATATACTTGCAGGCTTCACAGGAATTGCATGGGAATGTACTTAGCCAATCAGAACAAGGCAAAGAAGGTTTATGGAAGGTCCTCTCTTGATAAGGGCTGTAGTCTGTTGTCTTGTGTTAAGGTCTGAGGAGGTTGTCTTCTGTGAAAGTGCTTACCTTTTGGTTATTAAAATTCATGTTTTATTTCTACTTTAGTTGGTTTTTATTACGCTGCTTTTTGCTGCCTATTGCTGTGGTGGTTGAAATATTCTTTATGGATTATATATGTCTAATATATCACTGTCGAAGTAGCCTATGCTATACCCACCTTACCCCCTGCCAACAGCCAGGTTCCCAAAGTTTTGGATGGTTTCTGTGTGGTCCAACTGTCAGAAGCTCAAGCAGAGCTCCATAAAAGTACAGTTGAAGTGTGAAAAGCTTCAACACATATTTTTGGGAGACACAAGCACTGAAAATAGTGGTAGAAAACAAAACAAACAGTAACTTATAGAAAAAGGGGTGGAGAATTCCATAACCTGGCAACACCAAAATATTACCAACAAAAACGGGGGCGGGAGGGAGGAGAAGCTACTACAACAGTGATCCATTAGATAATCTACTGTTAAAATAAGTTTCACTTACACAGCAATACTATGGTCAGACTTAGATCACTGTTACAGTAGCTTAAGCTGAATGGGTAGATTACCATAGCTTGAGGAAGAAAAAGAAAACAGGAAGGAGGCAAATATGCTATGACTCCAGCAGCCCCTGAAGAACATTTCTAGCAAAGCCTCTTCTGAATTTACAAAGGAATCCAGTTTGTAGTGCTTTCTAAATATGTGTACAAAAAAACATATTTCTGTCTCTAGAATACTTATATGGTGAACTCCTTTCCAGAAAGCCACCAAAGAAGTCAAACCACTTGTGGAATGTTCTGTAACCCTGCCTGGAAGTGGCTTATTATAGTGAGTATAACAAAAAGCAATAGCATGAGACAATCATATGGAAATGACCTGTTTAGAAAATGGATCTCCTCTCCTCATACCTTTGTAGACAAACAGCCTGTGGGCATCTAGAGTATAAACGATCCTTTCCCCATTATTCTTAGGTTCAGGAAAGACAAATGGGAGATTAATAGTCTGGCTTAAAGAAAACTCTGAGACTACTTTAGGAATAAAGGTATGATTTGTTTTCAAAGAACTCATGTCCACATGGAAGACAAAGTAAAGTTGACTCACCATAAGAGCTTGTAACTCAGATACTCAGATGCCTCAGTTCAGCCTCGTCAGCTGGTTTAAATGAAGACAGAGTAAGCTTCTCAAGCATAAAGTTCATATTCCAAGGACAGGTCATCTGTTTCCTAGGTGAAAGTTTGTATCACCCCTTTCAAAAACTGTTTAACTAGAAAATTATTAGAAGGGGATCCAAGAACAGGCAGGCAGAAATGGCTAACATAGGTACATTGACAGAGGAATTGTAAAGGCCATTAGGCAATAACTCACACAAAAATAGTCAAGAATCAGAGGCAACCAGGCCTGAAGAGGATCCAGGTTCTTTCACTGGCACCAACTAGAAAATGTTTTTATTTGCACATATATGATTTTTTAATACCAGATTTTCTCACCTCCTTTAGTACCTGCTACACATCCTCAGAAAACAGGTGCCTAAAAGGTATCAGTAATATTTTATCCAGCCAGTTAGTTGAATAGTTTTTAGATTTGGGTGTATCATACTCCCTGAGACTATGTGGAAATGTGTGGTAATTGCCACTGGCCATACTGATAAGAAGGGAGAACCACTGTTACCTTAGCCAAAAGGGAGTCACTACCACAGTTTTTGTGGAGTCCTTCTGGATCTTTAGAAGAAACTAGGACATCAGGGGAAAAGGCATAAAAAATATACAGGCACATTCCTATCCATGGGAATGACAAACCATCTGTCATTTAGGCCCATTTACAAGAGGTCCTAGAGCGGAATTACTTTTGTTTGTCCTGAAAGGAGGAAAACATCTCATTGTGGTGTTCTCCACAGTTGGAACAGTTGTTGGAAAACCCAGGATGAAGTTACAATTTGTGGCAGCCTGTTCTGAGCTTAATGAGTTTGTATGTAATCCAGTTTTGCTCTAACAAAATATATGAATCCTGAAGAATCAAACTGAGTCTGACCATCAGGTAAGCTAGAGGTAGTGTGAGAAAAACATTCTGCAATGCAGACAAACAAGGAGAGATAGATGCTGCTTTAGGAATCTCTACCCATAACAAATAATGCATTTTTGTGCCACAGGAGCCTCTTTCTTGTCTGAATAAAACATCTCTTTTATCCTGTATGAAGTATTAGTGAAATAAATGTCTTCAATAGGGAAATTTGAAGAAAGGCTTTCCTCAGAATCAGATTGCTCAGACTGAGAAGATACTCCAGCAGTACAGCCATCACTCCTGCAATTTCTTTTCTTCGGACTGAAATTCCATGTCAGAAAAAGAAGGAACTATTTTCCTTTTCTTACATGTAAACTGGAAGGCAAGGAAAAGGTATTAATATGTTCCCTGGTAAATCCCAGTAAATCTTCCCTGCCATGTCTAATAGCAATCAAAACAGTAGCTTGAACATTTGTTTCACTAAGCACACTCTCCCTTAAAACAAATGGACTCACATAAGACATAGTGGTCCTAGCTTTCACTTGTCTTTCTCACTCAAGTGAAGACCCCTCACCTGTTCCTTTCACTAACACCAACAACATTTGTTCTCCCTAGCCTATCAGGAGCATCCCTACAGCCATAGAGGACATGGCTATCTCCTGGTCTTTAGTGGCCAGAAAAGCTCCACCAAGAAGACCAGGGGAAAAGGATGAGTGGTCTGAGCTGCAACAAGCAGCCACAGCAGGATCACCCACCAGTGGCTGAGACAGAAAGGGGCCAGCATGTCACCTGAACACTCCTGTATAGCTTTCTTCCTTTTACATGCAGGGAAAGGCACTGTCATGGTGGTTTATCCATAGGTAAGCTGTGGAAGAGATGCTGAAAGTAGAAAATGGATCCTAGAGGTGTTAGGAAAGTGTAAGGTAGAAAACAAGAGGCTCTGAGGTAAGCAAACCACTGATCTTCCTTCGGAAGCAGAGTATCTTAACTGAAATTCACAACACTCTACAGTCTAAGTAAAATTTAGGTGAAAAGCAAAGCTTTTCCTGCCACGTTCACTCAAACATTTATAGTAACAACTCCAAACACATGCAGTTTCCCAGCTAAATACTATTACTTTCAAAGAAAAACAGAAGTTTTCTTCAAAAGATAAAAGTTTTTTGAAGGCTTTCTCCAATAAGGGTCTTTCCTGCCCAGCTTTTGGAGGACTGCTAGCTAACCAATAATTAAACAGAAACTGCTGAAGAGCCCTTTCTTGAGAAGCAAAAAAGTTTTGAAGCTTTTCACACACCAATTGGACCCCACAGAAGGTGCCCAAGGCTCCATTAAGCTGGTCGATCTCTATAGCTTAGCTACTGCATCAGTTATCTATGTTTGAACATCACCATTTGTTTTTTGTGAACAGCATTATATCAATAACCAAACATAATGCTAGCTTTGTGCATTCTACAATCAGCATTGTGTTTTGTGTTTCAATACTTCATACCTATATTCTGAAAATAAACAAACAGAAAACATGCAAGAATTAAACAGGGCAGAATAAATAGTTTATATTGTTTCACAGACAGACAGAAGCACTGCTTAGTGAATTTAGCAAGACAGAGCCGATATAAGCCTGTTTACAAACTGCATTTTTAAAAAAATTTGGTTTATGTAAAAATATGCACATTTGAATCTTACTTGAACTTTTTAAGAAAAAACTCTGCCACCATCACCACCCTCTATGCCCTGTTAGATCTTCCCCTTTCTCATATACAGGGATTATATCAAGTATGAAAAAATGCTTTATAGATACTTGCATGGACTTCGGTAAATACTTTTAATGTACTCTGATATTTATTTATTTTATTTTACATTTGTTTACCGGGATAGTCCGACTGGATACATGTCCATTTTCAGCAGAGGCCCGGGGAGAAACACTCCACATAGACAAACTTACATAGATTACACAGAAGTTAGCAAACAATTATAAAAACAAAGTGATTATATACAAAGGCTTAGTAATGTTCCCTAGTAGGGATTTACAATTCTCATGGACAGACACAATTAAAAGTAAGAGACATCAGATTGGAAGCAGAACTTGGTGACGTGGTGAAGTAGTTATGAGTTATGATAATTACAGAATATGCTTTCAGTTTATAACTTAATCAGGATTGGTATATGGGCATAGGATGGGATACATTTTAAAAGATAAGTAAGATACTTATCACACATTCAGAAGCTTCTGGAATCACCCACAGAAAAAAAAAGCCCAAGAAAAAAGTGGAGAAGATTAAATAGCACATGCTTTGACAGATATTTAACAATATGTAAAATAGGTTCCTCTTTGTTTAAGGAAGCTAATACTGATGGTCAAATACAAACATATGGGTCAATCTGCAGTTGTGTCTCCTTTTGATAAGAACTCATATGTCTAGTGTCTCTTATTCTTTCATTAATTTTGACAATGTATGTTACTATATCTATGTCTATATCTATATCTATGTCTATATTTATCTATCTATCTATATATCTATATATATATACACACACACACACACACACACACACACACACACACACACACACACACACACACACACACACTGCATAGTGTCCGAGACCACTTTTTCAATTCACTCTGCATTTTCATATTTTGTAATACTTGCAAGTGGTGTGTACTTACATCCAGGTTCCATGTCACAGTGGGATGGAGCTCTGATTCTAACACAGACATCCAGGCAGGAAAGCAGAGAAATGAAGGGGTGTGATCCACTCACCTTTCGTGGGGGGTGAGAAGAGACATGCAGACTTGGGCTGCACACGGAGTGGTATCATTTCTATAGTGTAGACTGTGGAAAATACATTTGCTTCAAGCAGTAGAGACATGGCTCTTTAAGAGGGTATGATCCTTGTAGGAGTAAAAGGATAAAGGAGATAGCCATCACTGTAGCCCATTGTGTGACCTTTCTCCAGCACTTAGCCGAGCATGAGTGAGTTAAGGCAGCTATAGCAGAAAAGCTTGAACCATCCATGATGACTGTATAAATGATACCATCCCCCACACACACACACACACTTGATCCTTCTTCTGGTAATGGGGAGTGAAAGGCCGATTGACACGGATGAGGCTGCTCATTCATCAGGGTCAAAAAGCAAGTGATTTGTGCTTTATAATAGGGCTTCTTTTATCCATTCTACGAGCTTAAGGTGGCTATATCTGTAGCTGAAGCATTTTGATGGAAAGTCTGCTGAAAATCTCATTTGCTATAATCCTGTATATTTCTTAATTAAAAGAGTTACTTGTCACATATCATTTGGTCTTTTTGTTTTTCTTTTCAAGTTGCTTTGTCGTTGTATTTTGGTTTGGTTTAATTGTCACATACATAAGTGTCAAATCTCTGTCTCACAAGTACTGTTTCCTTCTCATACTTCACAGAACCGTCAATATTTTTTGACCCCATTTTTCAGATTTTGATTTGAAATAACTGTATTGCTACCATAAAGTTTGTGAATCTTCATGGAGAACTATCTGAAAACGAGAAGCTATACATTTGCTGTTTTAGCGTTATCTCACTGAGAGAAGACTAATGAAGGCATTTGGTACTTTTTTTTACATTTAGAGAGGAGGAGACTGGCAACATTTCTGTATTAAAAGGCAAATTCCAGGCCCAGTGCTGACAGAATGACAAAAAAAATAAAGATTGCAAATCCAGGATAAGAGCGAAACTCAACATTGCTATTCTGCTTTACACTCCCTGCAACCCCCCCCCCAAAAAAAAAAAACTTATGTATATATATATATATATATATATATATATATATATATATATATATATATATATATATATACCAACTCCAAGATCACCATACTTCAGAGGAAAGTGAATATTTCTGGAAATGGCTATCTCAGACTTGGTAAATGTAAGTCCATTTGTCAGACATTTGCTTTTCATGTTTTAAGACTAGCTCTAGTGGATGCCAATATTTTAAATGCTTTCTCTCAAACTTTTTGCATGTTAAGGAATAAAAACAGAATGAGAAATTGGTATCTTATGGCATATTTATCTCTACCCTAGCTAATAGTGGAAGCTGACGTATTTCATTATAAGGATTAACATTTTCTCCTGTGTATAGAGTATTAATCTAAACTCTCTAAAACAATGTAAGTATATAGCTCAAGCCAAGTTGTAATTGCTACACTAAAATCCATCTTTTTCTGGAAAAGTTGTATTAGCCACTGATCCTTAAGTTGTGAGACAAAAACTTCATAACTTCAGGAAGCAATGAATATTATAGTACCATGCATCAAGTCTAGATAGTCTCAAAATAGTGATTTAATGAAACATACTTCCCCATTGGCCCTTTTTTTCAATTATAAAGGAATTCCCAATACTATTCTAGCATGTCCAAAGGTCAGTTGTCAATCTCCTCTCTGGTCCAGTTGATGAATCTGGGAATCTTGAAGCAATGTTACAACTGCCTCATGTACACAGACAACCCTCTCCTCCTCCCAACAAATTCCAACACATGTGAGAGATGCAACCATATAGCCAAACTGGAGGCTAAACTCTCTCAACTCAGTACTGGTATAACCAGTCAGAAGGAGAAGGAAACCACACTCACTACAATTCCAGTCTCACATAGACCTACCACGACAGCAAACCAAACACATAAACACACAAAAACATACTCGGAGGCTCTAAATAAAAATCTGCCTAAGCAGCAGAGACCTCCAAAGCAGACACCCAAGCAATCGCTACCCCAAAACAAAACATGTGCAACATATAGCTCACAAAGCCAGGGTGCTGAACAGTCACAGCCCTTAAGGCTAAACAACACACCTGATACACTTGTAATAGGTGACTCTATCGTAAGGCACACTGACGTCCCACTCACCAGGCTGAACAAGGAGAAGGTTACGGTGAGCTGCCTGTCGGGTGCTAGGATCCGCCACATAACACAAGCACTCAGGTCACTCCAAGGCAAGAACAAATATGACTCAGTCATTGTCCATGCTGGTGTGAATGACCTGAGACGTAGCTCCCTGAACTACATGAAAAGAGACATAGAGGAGCTCTCTGAGCATGTAGCCCAGGCCGGTATGACCCTGACCTTGAGTAGCATCTTACCCTCACCAAGAATGATGCCACAATATGAAGACAAGATGATCAATTTCAACAATTGACTTAAGTATTGGTGTCATTCAAAGGGGATCCAATGCCTGTCAGCCTGGGATGACATGCTCGACAAGCCACGATGCTTCGCTAGGGACGGCTTGCACCTGTCAACCCTGGACTTTCGGATATTGGCAAAGGCTCTTCCTAGCCCCATAGTACCTTTTTTAGGCAAGGCTCAAAAGACAAACCCACCTCCATAGATATCACAAGGGATAAAAAACTAAGAGTAATGCTACTCAACACCAGAAGTCTAAACCTCAAGATGCACGCACTCGAAACTCTCCTTAGCATGGAGAACATCAATATCTGTGCAGTAACAGAAACCTGGTTCAAGGCTCCCAAGAGCACCCCAGCACTACCAGGTTATACCTCATACCATGCTTTTCGGCCCCAAAACTTGGACCAAACCACAAAAGGAGGGGTGGTATCAATATTCGTCAAAGATACCCACACCTCCAGGTTGGTGGCACAGCACGAAGCATCAGACTATCCATGTGCAACTAACAGTGGGTAAAACTGCCTTCCAGTTTATAGCCTGCTACAGACCACCCTCCCAAACCCAGGAACCCCACTCGGCCTTCCTGAGAACACTGGAAAATATGAAGGTCTCTCCAAACACCATTATATTGGGCGACATCAACTACCCAAACATAGACTGGGAGCATTACTCTAGCTCCAGCACCCTAGCCCAAAGGTTCCTAAAATTTATAAACTCAAATGCTATGGAATAACTTGTTACCACTCCCACAAGTGGAGAAAACATACTGGACCTGATCATCACCAACATGGGGACTCTATGCTCCAGACCAGAAGTGCATCCCTCACTGGTAAGATCAGACCATAAACTAATCTCACTGGGTATTCACATCCCGACCCCACCCCCTGCCCAGAAAACCACAGTGAAAAACTTCTCTAAAGCAAATTTCACACTCCTCAAAACTGAGGTGGAATCCTTCAAAGCCCCCGGGCCTGTGGAAAACACGGCCCAGACCGCAGAATCCTTTATAAACGCATTCTATGCACACCTTCAGGAATCCCAAATAAAACCAAGACCCAATCCTCCAAAGGCAGACATCCTGTCTGGTGGACCCCAGCCATAAACAAACTATACAATAGAAGGAGGAAGCTACTACATGATAGAGCAAAATCCCAAAAAGGGAAGGCATCTCTGATCAGTATTGGCAAAAAACTACAGGCACTCATAAAATCGTCTAAGGCCAGCTTCGAGAGAAAACTTGCACAGGACACTAAGGATAATCACAAGGCTTTCTTTAGTTATGTTAGTAACCTGGGTGGGAATTCCCAGATATGCTCAGAATTAGTCAAAAATGACAAAAAATACACCGAACCCACAGACATTGCCAACACCCTAGCTAACAGGTTCAGCGCAAACTTCTCCCCCCCTCCCCACCAAAAGGGCAAATATCTATCCCAGCAGAGTGCTGCTGCCCTGACATCTCAGATGCTCAGGTAAGAGCTGCCCTCTCCAAAGCAAAAAACACAGCATCAGTGGGACCAGATGGTGTCCCGGGCTGCATCCTACATGAACTCCAAGAAGAGTTAAACCCAAACATAAAACTACTGTTCAATCTCAGTCTTACTACAGGATATGTACCCAAAGAGTGGTGTACAGCAACAGTGGTCCCTCTCCACAAAGGTGGTGCCTCAACGGATCCTGGAAACTATCACCCCATAAGCCTGACTAGCTTGGTCTGCAAAGCTATGGAAAGGATCATCATGGACCTCATAAATAAAGATACTGGGGACCGGCAGACACTGGATCCTAACCAGTTCGGCTTTGTTAAGGGCAGAACCTGCCTCTTAAACCTGGTCGATTTCTTTGAAACAGTCACCAAGGCCATTGATGAGGGGAAGGTGGTCCACACAGCCTAACTGGACCTCGCAAAAGCCTTCGATACAATACCCCACTCGGGCATTATAGATAAGCTCACCAGCTTAAATATAAACCCCTATGTCACTAGATGGGTTGGAAACTGGCTCAAGGACAGAACCCACATGGTTAGAATTGCTGGAGCCATGTCAGACTCCAAACCAGTTACAAGTGGCATCCCACAAGGCTCAGTCCTGGGACCTCTCTTGTTCGGTATATATTTCTCGGAGGTACAAGCCAACACGGAAGGACTGTGGCTGACCAAGTTCACAGATGACTGCAAACTGGGTGCCATAATTGACTCTCCAGCCAACACAAGCATCCTCCAAAAGGGCCTCATAGAAACAGACAACTGGTGCCAGAGCCATGGCCTCAAGCTAAACTCCAAAAAGTGTATAGTCATCCCCTTTAGCAAAAACAAAGTGTCCACAAATTACCACATAGGTGGTAATCCATTAAGTACGGAAGAAGTAATTAGGGACCTGGGGACCCAAGTTGATAGCAATCTCTCATTTGACAACCACATGGCCAAAGTGGTTAGAAAAACATTTTATATAGCCCACCTAATCATGAAGGGATTCACATCTAGATCAGGGGAGGTCATCGTGCCTCTTTACTCATCCCTCATCAGGCCCATAATTGAGTACAATGCCCCTTTTGGGATGTACCTTACCAGACACCTGCAGCAACTGGAAAGACCCCAAAAGTACCTCACCAAGAGGATCAAAGGGCTCAAACAGATGCCATATGCTGCCCGGTTAAAAACTCCAGCTCTACTCAGTGGCATACCGCCTGCTCAGAGGCGATCTGTGCCTGACGTATAAAGCCATGTCCAACCCGGAATTAATGGACATGCTGCACATCAGAAAATCCAAATCCCATCGAGCTACGTGCTCGAGAGACTTGAACCTCAGCACTGAAATAAATAGGACATGCTGGAGGGGCAGATTCATAACCCAGAGGCTCCCTTCACTCTGGAATAAAATCCCAGTCCAGGTTAGGCAGAGTCCCTCATTGACTCTCCTCAAGGGGAATCTTGATGAGTGGATGGGAGATCGTAGATTTACCCCGGGTATCACTTCTGTGTCACTGTTAGCCAGGGGCACAGTATACTAACCTCGAAAAGGGCATAGCAAAATTAATTTAAAATGGGTGGCGAAAGCCAAACACACCCTGGCTAGGCTTATAAATGCCCTAGGGCAGATAGCCTAGTATGAACCTATGAACCTATGAATACATTAGATACATTGAGCAATACTCTCAAGAAATGTGAGCACTCAAATTATTCTGTCTGTGACTTATCAAGGCCTGAATACAAGAATGCATTGTTAGCTCTGTAGATTTATCTCCAGCTCAACTGGTTCCAAATATTTCCTTGTCCCCTACTCTTACCTCTAAATTTACTAAGAAAATGCTTTATTTCTAGTGATATCCACCTGTTTTTAGTTGCTTTCTGTTCAAAATAATTACTTAATGTGTTGCAGTCATCGACACATTATTCATTTTCTTATTTTTACTTGCTTCTTTCTTTCTGTCAAAAATAATTGCTGAATGATTTGCAGTTGTCGGAAAATTATTCATTTCCTTTCTTTCCCATCCTGCTCCCACCCCTAGAAACCAATCATTTAACTTAAGCAAGAGACCTTAAACAAAAGCTGCAGCAGAAGCTTGAGGGGCTACTAAAACAGCATTTTGAGTACCAGAATGTCATTTGGATACTTCATGCAATTTGCCCAAGTACTCGGCAAAACCTCTTTTCTTTTGTTTACAAGCATGTATTTCAGACTAATTGACCTTTCTGTGAAATGTCTCTTTAAAAATATCACCTAACATTTTATTTCTGTTTTTCTGATAGCAGTGGACTCATATACTCCACATCTGGCCATTCTGCTTTTGCCATCACTTCTACTCGCCATCTGCAGCCAGAATCACAACTTTCTATAACTGATTTAAATTTACTGCTGACACTTTGCTAGATCTTCTCTAATCACTTAAAAAATTGCAAGGAACCACCACGATATAATCCAAAGAATTTATTTAAGAAAAACAAGCGCTTTCACGCACCATCCCGGTGCGCTTCATCAGGATCTTCTCTAATGTTAGGAAATTTCTTCATAATTTTCTAAGACCAATGCATAACTAAGGAGCATGTATTCACTGTCCATGTCCAGTGGGAGACAAAATCTCTTCTAAACAAAAAGTTCTTCTAAATGTTTTTCTGACTTAACTGTTTTCTGAGTACCAGTTTTTGTATGTTTTGCCTTTAGGTATTGCAATTTTATTTTTTATTTCATTATTCTGCTCATCCACAACTGATTCATCCAGCTGTGCTTCTTTCAAAAAGTGCAAGCACCCTTATCTAAGGCATTCCTTAACACACTTATTACTAGTGGTTTTCTTTCTCCACCTTCCTCAGTTTATCTTCCAAATTAGTCTTCATTTGTGTTAGCACAGTGTGCACTTTTGAAATGTTTTACTTAAATCTTGCTTGCTTGGGTTAACTTCTTTTAATACATTTCTGTCTTCGTGCAGTTGTTTTCCATGTTCAAAGGGGCTGAGAATGGAGGTGTCTTGAGTACTGACCACCATGCAGAGCCAGAGTAAGGTCAGTTATGAGGGAACTATGGGTTCAGATAATCATGTTCCCCTTCTCATTTCTTGCAGAGTAAACAGGAGGTGGTTGACTTAGAGTTATTGTAAACTGCATCTTCTGAAGTTTCTTCCTGGTCCTCTTCCTGCACTTGTTTTGCTAAATTTGGATGACACAGTGGTGCAGTGGTAGCATTGTTGCCTCACAGCAAAAAGCTTTTCGGTTTGATTCTCCGCTGGGGTGCCTTCTGTTTGCAGTCTTCATGTCCTCCCTGCATTTGTATGGGTTTCCTCCCACGTTACAAAGACATGCATCTGAAGCATTTCTCCTAGGGCCTCTGCTGAAGATTGGCTTTGTTCTAAGTTAGACTTTTCCAGTTAACAAACATTAAATAAGTAAAATTTTACTTATATTTTAAAAACAAATGTTGAGGATATAAAGGATTTGGTAACATTTCAGTTGTTATTTTAGATTTACAAGAATTCCCTGTACTTAGTCCATATTTTTGTACCTGCAATATTTTTATTTACATACTTTTTAAAAATGTGTTTGCAGAAACCTCATTTGTGTATATCTATCAAATTTCCATCTAGAGTCCTTCTGCCTCTTTAAAGCCTCTTGCTACCATTATGAAGCAGTATTCAAATGAATCTGAGGCAACTTGGTGCTCTTAGATTCTAATATACTGTACAGATAAACCTGTTTATCGATATCAGATATTCCATTCCATCGAAACTGTTTCTTTTAATATTTTTAGTATATGTGAGAAATCTAAGTATGCCACAGATAGCATCCAACAGCTTCTTGCCTTCATGGATTATGGAATACTTAAAAATGTATAGCATACACCCTCACTGATCAAATACATTGCAGTTGCTATCAAACAGTGGCAAACCACTTTACAACTGAGCCATGGTAAAGGGTAAATTACTCTCCCAGAGATAACAATGCAAAGGGGGATATTCCAATCTGATCCTTTGTCAACACTGCTGCTTTGTCTTTTCTTAAACCATTAAGTTATTTACTTAATAGACTAGGGTATTGTTTCTTCTTAACCTCCAGAAACCAACCTTGTTCAAAAACATTTCATCTACTTTTTGTGGATGATTTAAAATTATGTAACTCATCAGGCAAGCTTCTGAAAGCACAACTACCAATGGTTAAACCCTCTCAGATGATTTAAAAATGGCATTTGGTCTTGAATGATGTGCAAAAGCAATGTTTAGTACAGGAAAGCTGCAGCACCAAGAAAATATCAACATGGAGCAGTAATGTGACATAAAGGAATGTGAGCAGGAGGGTTATATAACTATATGTGAAGAGATGAAAGGTGGGTAATAAAACATGAACAAATGAGAACAAATCTTAATAAAGAATACATCAGAAGACTAAAGCCAATATTGAATAATGCTGTGACATTTAAGAATTCAAGCTAGTAATCACCATTCTTATCCTAGTCTAACTTACAAGGTTGATGTGATTAATGAGCCCTAACCAGCATTAAATTATTTGGACAAGAAAACAAGAAAAATGCTTCATAGGTTCATACATTAGTATTACTGCCCTTGAAAGCCATTTTAAGCCTAGTCAATTATCCCTTGTGAGACTCAAACCCTGCACCTTGTGTTTGTAAGGCAAACACCTTCCCCAGGATTCATGAAGCTTGCGCCAGGCGCCGGAGTAGCATCGGCGATCTAGCGCTAGATATGGCCGCCGAGCAATTCAGGTAAGAGCTGTTTCCACGTGCACTACCAGTGTATGCCAGTGCTGCACAGCTCCCGACGCATGTATGCTAATTACCTCATGCGCAGCAGTGTAGCATGCAAATGAAGGTATATAGCGATTCATGAAATGGTGCAGGTGTAGCGTAAGCATGAAGAAATGTAAACCAAAAAAAAACAGTCTATATTTTGTCAAACATAAAATTGGAGCCATGAAAGCGGACCAAACTTACGTATTATACTGTTAATACATGCCAATGGCTAAATATATAGCCAATGGCATAAAAAACATGCACAACATATAAAAAATAACATTTAATGTCATGGCCACATTAACGCAAAGTAAAACCGCAGTGCATCTGTGCGCGAATGGGATCACGAGGAAAATATATTTAGATGTCATAAAATTGTAATGTAACACAATTCATGATATCCCCATAATAGTCAATGGCACACATGCTACACCACAACCATGGCGCAAGGGTTGCTAAGGGTCTGTGACAGTGTTCCATGTGGTAACTAGGAATTAGCAGTCAATGCCATGCAAATGAGTCAAGTAATACTGAATCACAAACACCCCGCTGGCGTAAGGATGTACCACACGGCATAGCGGTACAACATCGAGGAGTGGCCTAGAGGTAAACATGACATCAAGAGAGGGGTGCGCCACCATAGCTGTAAGCACATTGGATCATTGCTAATCTGGGTTGCCTGTTGCTAAGCAAAGCCACAGGATAGGGGTGTGGAAGTAGCCATAGCTTTGCTTAGCTGAGAGCACTCACGGTAACGGAAAGTTCATGTGAACGTAGATGAAAACGCGCACGAAACCCGGTAAATGGGTGTGTGCGGTGCGCACCACAGCTGAATCAGGAAGGATATGGGAAGACAATAAGGAAATGCTGCAGCATGGTAATTAGAGTACAAATGACTAATTAAAAATTAGGAACTTACAGTGGGCTATAGACAACAGCCAACAAGGCTGCTAGCAGCTACCTGCAGAACAGGAAAGGGGAGGTGCCGTACAGCAGAGAAAAGAGAACTGTCACAGCAGAACAAAGCAAACTTTCAGTAGATCAGCTACATAACACATTCCCCAACACAATCCTGGGTTATGAAAGTACAAAACAAGAAAGCCGGCAGCTGGATGCATGCCTGACAATGGGAGGGGAATTGGGTTGAAAATTGAAGTAAAAGGTAATAGATGAATCACGGCAGCCAAGCGTAAGTCAACACCAAAGGCCCCGCAATAGCAGTACCTGCTGTAAAACCAATAATTAAGATACCCTGCAGCTGGAATAGCACAAACACACCCAATTACACCAGCATCATCCATTGCACAATAGTATAAGGTGTGAAAGCCCCACACACACACTTGTGTATTCCTTGACAATCTGCACCATTGGTGTATACAGATGGGGTAATATGTACATGTTAGGGGCCGCCATAGCTTTGATTCACCAGCATGTGTTGGAGACTGACGGTGGTGTGGAGGATGATGCTGACAACCATCTCAGGCACCGGAGGAGGAGAAGAGTGTTGAGACCCAGGGTAACCTACCAGGGGCTACATGATCTGGAGATAGTAAAGCATTACAGGGTGGACAGGGACATCATACAGCAACTTGTTGAGCTTTGCAGGCCATGCCTCAGAGCCAGAAGTTACAGAGGGGGATCCATCCCAGTGGACATGAAGGTATGTGTAAGATTGAGAATACTAGCCACAGGTACCTTCCAAAGGCCAACTGGGGATATCATGGGGATCTCACAGGCATCAGCATCCAGGGTACTCCACCAGTTCCTGGATGCCATGTTACCACATGCCAATGAGCACATATACTTCCCCCAAACACAGGAGGAGTTGGCCAGCAATATGCGTCTCTTCCACTGTGTGGCAGACTACCCGGTGGTACTGGATGCAATAGACTGCATGCACATAAACATCAAGTCTCCACCCGGTGAGCAGGGTAGGCACTACATAAACTGCAAGGGATACCCCTCCATCAACTGCCAGGTCGTGCGCAATGCCCAAGGCATTATCATGGATGTGTGTGCTGGCAGCCCTAGAAGCTATCACTACTCCCACATCTGGCATGTCTCACAGCTGTATCAGGTATTTGCCAGGGGGGACATCCCATATGGCCACCTGGTGGGGGATGCTGGCTATGCACTGGAACCGTGGATGATGATTCCCATCAGAAATGCACACACAGTCACACAAGAATGCCATAATGAGGCACACACAGAAACCAGAATCATCATAGAGCGCATGTTTGGGATGCTGAAATCATGGTTCCATTGCTTGGACATATCTGGTGGAGCCTTGCACTACTCTCCAGGCATGTGTGCCCATATCTTCATAGTATGTGCCATGCTGCACAATATGATCCTGTGGAAACAGCTGCAGCAGGCAAAGAATTGTGAAGGCCTTCACAGCCCACCACCATTGTCAAGGGATCCACAGGCACAGAGGGACTCAGACCATGAACACCCTGTGCTAGCCCCTGTAGGCAGACAGAGGCATGCCCAATATGCCAATGCCTTGGCAAAGAGGGAACATATAGCACACACACTAACAGTGTAGGCAGTCATGGACTGACACCCTTCTCCACCTGCACACACAGCAAACATGGATGGCACACACACACACACACACACACACACAACCACCTGTAAATTGTCATGTATAGATGGTCTACTGTGTGCATCCTACATAGGTTGCCCTTAACTATTTTACAGACAACCACCATTGGCACAAGGTAAGTCAATACCTGAACAGTAAATTAAGCTTTCAGCATGTGTCCATACTATATGTAGAGTTTCATAGATACATAGGTAGGTACATGCCCAACTGCCGAGGCCACTCATACACATAGGTAAAAAGTGTCTGCTATCGCCACCCCATCGATTAACTAACTGTCCCTCTGTGGAGCAGAGCCAATTGCAGGATCCCTGGGGTGTATCCACTCTTCCCCACCCACTCTGCAAAGATTCCCAGGAGTGTTAGTGAGGGGTTTTGTATAATGTAATCAGGGATGTAGTTCCAAATAATGGGGAATATCCCTGACAGGAATCCTCTCAGATGTTTACATGTTACATAGTATACTTTAAACACAGCTTGCATATATAGGTAGTTCTCCAAAGAATAATAAACATGTGGAACACACAACCGCTGAAATGTGCGTTAATCACCCTTGCACTACCAGTGCCTGTTCTGAGAGTTAAGATATCACTGCCACGATTAGAACACGCAACCATGTACACAATCTTCACAGTAACATACCACTAAGCTACCTGAGATGTACCAATGGCAGTCGTATATACTGACAGGATAAAACACAAAAGGTAGGAATGTGTTGAAATAGGAAAACCAGCATGTACCCAATGAAAGGTGTATGTTTTTTATATATATATATATATATATATATATATATATATATATATATATATATATATATATATTTATATCATCATTTATATAGAGAGAGAGAGGGAGAGAGAGAGATATATATGTCGATATATGGGGATATACATATAAATGTAGATATATAGATTCACAACATCTACATAACCATGGAGGTACATATAAATGGGATACCTACCACATACCGACTTCTTTACATACCGACGCGCATAATCCTGAGCTTAAGGTCCGAAAGAACACAGTACCGAAACACCAGATGCGCGAGGTGTAAAATCATGATGTTAAGGGACAGTTAGCCGGTTCTTCTGGTGTTGCAGTTCAGGTAGGTTACTGTGTGTAAGTGTTTTTCTTAGGGCTGTAGTGTGTGTAAGTGTGTGTTCTGGGTGGGGTGTGTGTTCTTGGGGGATTGTAATGTATGGGTGTGGGTTAGCTTTGTGCATCTGTTTGCATGATCTAGGATGTAGAATATTAAAGTAGGGGGGGGTGTGGGGGCCGCAGACACCTACATGGGGGGGTGTAGGGGGGCTTGGCCACCTGCTCATACGTAGTGTAGGATGGTTTGTTTGGATGTGGTGGGTAGCAGTGTGTCTGTGTATGCGTGTGTGTGTTCCCTGTTCGCTTTACTTTCGCGAGTTACTGTCGCTGTCGGTAATGGACTGTGGGGTATGGGAGTCTGGGCCCGGTACTGTGTGCGTTGGAACTGTGTGGTTTCGGGATTCCATAGGTATCCTGTATACAGAGGTTGAAGTGTTCATATATGTGTATAACATGGACCATAGCAATCACACATTCTGCCACTATCAACCTTTATGAGCAAAGGATATGGAGAGTATATGCCTATACACTATTACAAATATGTGCTATGGACATGAGCCAATGATAGTGTTTCCATCTGTCCCACTTTGCGAGGGACAGTCCCTCTTTGGGCGGTTGTGTCCTCACCAAATATATTAAATATGGCAAATGTCCTGGGATTGTAGGACATAATTATGTCCCATATGTAATGTAATAGTTGCATACAATAGTTCTTTCTGTATCTAAAATACCTACATGTTACAAGAAACAGGATAAGCAACTAAACTGCTACAAGAAAAAGCTTATATTTAGGCAAGAAAGGAAAGTTCTATCCTTTGTACTGACTGTGGGTTTGTGTCAGCCTGTAAATTTTGATGTGTGTCCTGAAAATGTCCGACTACGGCCATATGAAAAGGTGGCAACCCTAGTCAAAGAGGGTCAGTCACCAACAAAACTACAATGACTGCAGATACCTACGACAGAAATACACAGCTTTCATGTAACAACACTTTATTACATTCTGATGTATTTCCATAGGTATTTAAGGACTAACATCACCTGCATGCTATACATGAACCACATAACAGTGCCTTAATGAATCAGCCTGCAATTACCATAGTATTAGTCCACTAAAGGATAGGTGTTCAAATAGGGAAGGAACTCTCACGCACATATCGATTATGTATAAAAGCAGTTCCTACACACCTGCATCTGCTATGCACACCCACCAACATCACCCCCACACCCAAACAGATTACAATGCAAACTGCAATAACATCACAAATCATTCACTCACTGTATGACATCTGCAGAAGCCTTAAAATACCTTGTCAGAGACACACTAACATGGCCCTATGTGAAATAGTTGCTGTTATACAATGGAAAAGCTGCTGATGTTACAGGGTTTGTTTGCACTAATCCCGTTTCAGAAGGTTGTGTGTACATTGGGATGTGTTAGCAATTAGTGAGTAACAGCACAGTATGCTACACTTGTACACGAAATCAAGGATGTCTGGTGAGCACACTGTAAATTACATAACAGTTCATGCATAGCCATGCAGCCTTGAGCTGCCCAAACATCCTTGCCAGACTTAAACATCTGCAGAAGTATCAGGTACAAACAAACCCTGCATAAGTAGCAATGTTCTGAAATATAACAGCTGTACTCATGTGTAGAACAAAATCATCTAGTCATTACACACAATCCACGGGAGTCATGAAGCTAATATATCTCTGTGTGTCTCCATATAGCTGTTGAAATATATCACAAACAACACATCTAGGCTGTCTTTCTCGAAAGTAAGGCAAACGGACGACGCCCAAAAGGAATACTCAGTTATACACCACTGTTGCCATGGTATCAGCTAATGGAGTAGATGCACAGCTGATGTGCATTTAATTAACTACTTTGGATACCACATGTTACCGATATTTAACTAGAAAAGGATGGGTTATCACACATTCAAACCATCCATATATACCAGCAGAACGTTACAAAGAAGATTGAAACACAAATTGAAAAGGATTGAATCAACAGTTAACGACACCTCGGGTTATTAATAAGGTATGTAGAACAGTCAGTATGTCTGTGTATTTATTTAGTACCTTTTCTGTAGTATTTAAAGTGCACACCATCCATATAGTGGAAACAGTTATCTTGTAGTGATGTATTGTTGAGCATAGTAATGCTTGGAGTATTTGTGTGTACTGCTGTAGGTCACAAGGCAAACACCGCATACACCACAAGGGATGCTATATAAGGGCTTTGAACAGAAATATTCCTCACCAGCCGCTGTCAGTGGCAGGGCTGGTCCAACAAGTATGTGCTATAACAGGGGATAGTATATGTTGATATACTGTAATGGTAGCCATATGTATGGGTGTATTACTGAGAATAACATGTTGAAGGTTGGGCCACTGTGCAATTATGATTTGCATTGTGGGATATTGTGCCAATAACTGTGTAATGTACAGTATTGTAGGCAGATATGTATTACAAGCTACATAGCATTACTGTTATGTTAGGCAAACATTAGTTATGTCTATTGGCATTTATAATACACAATAACAGGATACATATGTCTTTTAGTCACCTGACAGTTTATCAGCATGATAGCAAAGTAAAATGGAAGAGCTAGTTAACTATCCATGCACATAAGACATGTAATATGTGCAAAGGTAGGTACTAGGCTGTCTTACCAAGGGTATTTATAAGCCTAGCTAGAGTGTGTTGGCTTTTGCCACCCCCATAGGTTAGTTCCCTGTGCCTCTGAACAGCAGAGCCATTAGTTCTCTGTGCCTCTGTCCAGCAGACCCACTGCAGTGATCCCCGGGGTACATGCCTGTCTCCCATCCACACATCAAGGTTTCCCTTGAAGAGTGCTAATGAGGGGCCCTGCCTAATGTACATTGGAATCATGTTCCAAAGCATGTGGAGTGTCCAGGTCAGGAATCTATCCAACCAGCACATTCTAGTCATCGTTGTGGTTAGGTGTATATCCCTAGAGCATGTGGCTCTCAGGGGCCTCTGTTTAGGTGGAGCATATCCAGCAATACTGGGTTAGACATGAGCCTTGTATGTCAAGCAGAGATCACCCGTGCGTATGCGGTATGCAACGGAGTACAGCTGGAGTTTCTTAGGTTGCTGCCTAGGTTATCTGTTTGAGGTCAGTAATCTTCTTGATGTGGTACTGTTGTGGTCTTCCAAGCTGTTGCAGTTGTCTTGTAAGGTATATCCCAAATGGGGTGTTGTATCCTTTAATGGGTCTAATAAGTCATGAGGAGAGAGTCACAATGGCCTCCTTTGATCTGGATGCGATCCCATTAGAGATTAGGGGGGCCATGTAGAAGGATATTTTAACCACCTTGTCATTATGGGTATTGAAGGAGAGATTGCTATCTACTGGGGTTCTTGGATCCCTTATTACCTTTTCTGTATGTAGGGGACTAGCACCTATGTGGTAGTCCACGGGTAATTAGTTATATCCAAAGGGGATGACTATGCACTTTTAGGCATTCAGCTTGACGCCATGATATTGACACCAGATATCCATCTCAGTGCGACCCTTCCAGATGGTGTCTGTAACAGCTGAGGAAACAATTATGTCTGTAGTTTGCAGTTGTCTGCAAAACTTTTCAGCCAAAGCCCTCCTGTGCTTGTCTGTACGTCAGAGAATTATATACCGAACATGAGGAGTCCTAGGACTGAGCCCTGGGGGACTACACTTGTAAATGGTATACAGTCGGACCTAGGGTATGCAAATCCCACTGTGTGGGTTCTGTCCATGAGCCACTTTGCCAACCATCACATAATGTAGGGGTTAATGTTCAGGCAGATGGGTATGTTGATAATACCAGAAGGAGGAATGGTGTTGAAAGCCTATGAGAGATCTAGGTAGGCTGTGTGGACCTCCTTACCCTCATCTAATGCCTTGGTAACTGTTTCTAAGAAGTCCACCAGATTTAGGAGGCATGGTCTGCCCTAACAATGCCAAACTGGGAAAGGTTTGGAGGTACCCAATGTCTCTGTGACTGAGATCCATGATGTGCTCCATAGCCTTGCAGACCAGGCTGGTCAGGCCTATAGGGCAATAGGTTCCATGGTCCATTGTGGTGCCACCTTTGTGGAGTGGGATAACTGTTGCTGTGTGCCATTCAGGGGGTACTAAGCCCGATGCAAGGCTATTATTGAACATGGTGCGTAGGTGAGGAGCCAGTACATTCTGAAATTCAAGTAAAATGCAGCCTGGGATTTTGTTCAGTCCCACGGATGCTGTGATATTGGCTTTAGAGTGTGCAGCTTTGAGAAGGAGGGGGAAAGGTAGCACTAAACCTATCTGCCAGGATATTGCCAAAATCAATTGGTTCTGTAATGTTCGTGCCTTTGTGCTGTAACTCAGAGCAGATCTGGTTGTTGACATCGAGATATGTGACATGCTTATAGAATGCTTTGTGGTTGTTGTTGGAATTAGTGGTGGTTTTGTTTTTGTAGCTAGCTTTGGAGGATCTTATAAGAGATCTCACCTTCTTACTGAGGCTGACCAGGGAGCTCCTCCATGCATGGGATTGTACTCTCATTTGCAACAGTGTCTTCCTCCTGTAGTACAGTTTGTTAATGGCAGGGGACCACCAGATTGGTTTCCTTAATTAGGAGTATAGCATCTTGGTTCTGTTTGGGATAGCACAATCCATGCACTCGTAAGTGCTTATAGAGTGCATTTGTGTATGATTCAGCAGTTGTAACAGTATTGTCCATCTGCATGGGTGTCATGACGTTCACCACGTCTGTCTTAAGATGCATGAAGTTGGCTTTGTAGACATATTATACTGTGGTTCCCTTAATGGATGGTGGGGGCGCGATGTGGATATCAACGGTGTTCAGCTCATGGTCTGATCAGACCAATGAGGAGTTGACTTCACGTGTGGAGCACCGGTCACTCATATTGGTAATGCCTAGGTCTAGGATAATGTTACCCCTGGTGGGGTGTGGCTATGTTGGTCCAGGGCATTGGTGTTTATGAATTCCAGAACGTGTTGAGCTAATGAGTTGGTACACGAGTAGTTTTCCCAGTTAATGGTGGGGTAGATTCAGTGAGACTATGTGATGAGTGTGTGGTGTAGTGCCAGTGTTTACCTTCTCCACATGACTGTCAGGGTCAGGCTTGGTTGGAGAGAGCTTTACCTCCAGTTTGGCTAGATGAGTGTATCTCTCACAGGTTGTAGTGTTGGGTGGTAGGTAGAGAGGCTTGTCTGTGTACATGAGGCAATGTGTATATTGCCTCAAGATGTCCAGATTCATCAGATAGACAGGTGAGAACACTGGCAGTTGGCTCTTGGACATGCCTGAATATAGAACTACTTTCCCCTAGATAAGTGAGGAAAGTGAGTACAAGAGCTATTTTACTCTAAGCAAGTGAGAAAAGTATGTACAAAACCTGTTTACCTCTAGGTAATGAGGAAGATTGAGTGCTATAGTAATTATGAGCTTACGTAGTGCTTACAAGTTCCGAACAAGTGCTGAGCATGAATAAGCAATCCAGATAGGGTCTTGGATAACATAAACACATGCCCCCCCGAACAGGTACACAAGCATATATCCTTGTACACCACAGGGCCCCTGTACCCACAACTATGCAGGTACAAGCTGCACTCAGGCTGCATGGGACCTGTCCACATCACAGATTGTATCATACACATACGGCAAAACAAGATGCTCTCCATGTACACATCATGTAAAAGATAGCTCCATGCCAGGTTGTGTACACACTGAATGGTGCACACCAACAGGTATCACAACCCACAAAGGGGGAGACACCACTGATAATGGGAAGTACTGCACTACTACCCTGCTGAGTCCGGTCTGGAAGGTCATGAACCTTGATCAAATTGATGTCAGCAGTACAGATGTAGATGACAGTAAGGTTGATATCACACTGCATATCATAACCTTGCCAGGTCATAGGACATCATCACCCATACGGTGTACACCTATACTCGGTATACTAGATGTACATTCATATGTCATAGGACTGTTTTGCAACTGGACTGCTGGCAGAACCAACACTACAGAAGGTGTCTGAATAATACATGCACATCACACCAGTGGCAGCTACAGTATGTCAGGGTTAATGAATTTTATTCCCCCCTCATTGTAGTCCATACCTCACAGACAAACAGAAGGCATCTGCCTATTGAAGTATGCGAATGACTATGACCTAGAAGCAGTAGCCGACTCAGGAGTGTTGTGGACAACATACAAAAGGGGCTTTGTGGGTGAGGTGTGTGTGACATATGGCTGCAATCTGACAGCTACATATTGCATTGTCACCCCTATGTTAATAATCCTGTACCCATGAACTACCACCTAGGCAGTGGTCAACATAATGGACACTTGTGTGTAAGGGATGCAGCTGGGCAGTTGTCTTTCCCATGATAGCTACGTCACCACACCTGTCAGGTAGTCATATGTGGCAACCCTAATAATGACAGGGTGCCATCCATGAATTTAGAGATCATTGTCCAGCCATACACAACACTCAAGTGACCCATATCAGATCACATATTTCCTTTAAGGGGTACTGGCCATGTGCAGATGGCCTACACCAGCCTTCCCATTCCCCATCTCCACTATGTAGCATGATGCATACCCTGAATAAATCCATGTCCAACCCAGTGATGTTGGATATGCTACACGTACACATCCTGATCTCAAACACATACTTCATGGACATTCACCTTCCACATGCTGGACAGATCCTTGTTCCATACACTTTACATAGTCCTGCCATACTATGCATTTCTGTCCATCAAAGCTGCACATCACTCCCCTCTCAGACATGGTGTGATGACCACATGGTAAATGTATCATTAACCCTGTGGATCAGTAATGTGGCACTGCTCCACCTGGCCCCACAGACCAACCTATCGGCTACTGCCAGGTAACCTTTCATCCTAGATTCATACATAGCCCATGGCATATAGCCCACTAGTTAACTTTGACTGTACATGCTATAGTTGATATCCATCCCTGCAAATACCATCTGGCTAGCCAGTGTCCTATGTGTATCACATGTGCAACACAGGTGATACATGGCAGGATGTTGAATTGCTGTACAGTGCCATGTAGCTGTATATGGCAGAACACATACATGTAAAACCTTATGTGAGCAAGTCTGCAGAGTCACAGATTATGCCTGTTAAGGCAGTGTAAGTCCTTATATGTGACATATACACAGCATCAAGGTCGACTGCATTAATGTAGACACATCCAGCCATGTGCTGATAGGTAGGAACACCAGTACAGGCAAACAGACATGCCCACATCAAGACAGCATCCACATGGAGTATGAGCAATGTAATCAGGTGACACATACATATATATGGTGATAATATCACTCACCATTGAATGTCACATGTGTGTGACACAAACACGTCAGTGTCATGTAGGTTTGCAAATACAACTATTTAAATGTAATAAATGCGATACACATGTATGTTCAGCTGTAGCTCTGTATGTCTCTGTGAGTTACTGTGACCTGTCTCCATCATTATGTCTTCCAGTTATGCTGCGTGCAAGGCTACCCCCTTTTACCCGCTTGGAGGATGACGCCATCATCCCATACCTACTTGACAATCACGATATCCTGTTCAGCTGTGTGCCACAGGATGTACAGCAGTGGGATGTCCTGTGGATGGAACTTCGCAGGAGGGTAATGATGTGGGTGGCCACAACCGCACATACCAGCAGGTGTGCAGACACTGTACAGACCTCATTAGATGGGTGAAACAGCGTGCGAATGCAATCGTCAGGGAACAAGGTGCAACAGGTGGTGGACCACCAACCCAGCCCACTCACATGTACCGAGGAGCTACTGGCCAACCTGGGGACACCTGCAGAACCACATCCACAAGTCTTAGCTGATATTGTGGTGGTGGGTGTCTCTCAACCACTGAGCCTGGAGTTGCCTGGTAAATCAGTACTGCACCTATAACAACTATATTCCATATAATTGCATGTGTCACTGCACAATGTGTAATGTAACATCATATGCAAGGCATGTATACACACATGCCGCATACTATAGTATGCTACTCTGTGTATGCACACATGTGCATACACCATAGTATAGTCTAATGTACTGGTGTATGTGTTATGCACATTGCATCCTGTAGCCATTATACAGGCATGGATAATGCTCATACTGCTGTGTTACTCCTATTTAGGTACCTCTGGCGTCCTGCTGCTACAGCAGCCCGTTGCAGGTGAGACTGCTATTTATCAGGAATCATAATGCACAGATCTATCTGCCATGTGACCATTTACAACATGTTCACATAATGTATGGTCCTGTCACAATATACAGGTTGGACCTGCAATGCATCACAATGCCTACCCATGTGCAACACTTGCAAACTATGTGAATCATCTCACCGACATGAATCCTCACAGACTGTCATTGCCAGATGTGTGGACAGCTGTGCATACAATGGTGGAGGTGCTGTTCACTATAGGGACATGTACTACAGATCGGAACTACACACGTGGGGAATACAAACAGTACTACACAGTGGGTTGGAGTATGGCCAGCCCATAGGATTCACTGATGTGGATCATAGCCCTGTTATGAATGTCACACAATGTGATGTGCTATCTTACCTAACCTGAAAACATATCCCACATACCACCCTTTGTCTGCATAACCCTGTCATCAGTGGAGCATATGACATCTATGGGTGTATGCCATATGGGACAACACAGACATGTGAAATAGATACCCCTCGCAATAATTTGGCCAACACATGTACACACATGGCCATGAAGGATGGCCAGAGACATGGAGTAACACACACAGTAGACGTGATGTGCTTGTGTGTACACCCTGTCGTACAATGGCTACACATGGTCCAACTATGGCCTTTGTGTAATGGTTATATTGTAGATTTGGACCACTAGACATCCTACAGGCCTGTGCACATCTTGTGTAGGTGTAACATCAATCAACCACATAAGATGCGTTGAACATCTTGAGGGTGTCATGACATGACAGCAGTCTCCTGTACAGTATCCACATCAGCCCACAGATACAGTACATTCCCCTTGCTAGTGTCAGACATCAATGTCATACTTGCTCCTCGTGTGTGTGTGTGTGTGTGTGTGTGTGTGTGTGTGTGTGTGTGTGTGTGTGTGTGTGTGTGTGTGTGTGTGTGTGTGTGTGTGTGTGTGGTACACAGATGTCATGTGGGACATGGTGTACCGATGTGTTCGCCATGTCTGGCCATAGTTGCCAGGCAGCAGCAATATGGTTGCAGATGTGCAGGGGTGTCATCCGTATACCCATTAGTGATCTGTGTCACAACTTCCACATCATGGTTTAGTGTGTATACACCTCAATGACATGGGTCACATTCCACACTATATATGTATTGTATCTGAACACAGGCATGGCTATGAACTGTGTCTGTAACTCACACTGTATAGCAATAGAGACGCCTCATGATTCCCTGCAATGGCCATCTAAATGTGCATTATATCTGTAGGGTGCACAGACAACACTGCATTGGGACACCATTGCCCCACTGTATATTTGACAGGACACCATTGTGTTACACATGTATGCATGTCATTGCACACATCAGCAGATCACATGTCATACTACATGTGATTGTCAAGGTCATATGCCACACATCAAGCAGGTGTACTGTTAACCTGTGCTGGTCTACATGGTGTAACACAGGGATGTATGCTAACTACTACTATGATTGTGTAATCTGCATGCCATCTGCTATGACACATGCATGCTGTTGTGTGCACCCCAGAGATGTATGATAACTACCACTATTATTGTCTGCGCTGCATGCCGTCTGCCGTATCACATGCATGTTAAATGCCTTCTGTCATATCACATGTGTGTGTCTGTGTGTGTGTCTATTGTATAGATTGTAATGTACAGTCCTTGTCTGCCCTCACAGGTGATGTAGGTGCATTGTCCTCCTGCAGTACATCTGATGTTAGTGTCCCCACAGACTCTAGCAGTGATGATGAACACATGATTGAGTCATAGGCAGAGTTATCAGGGGCTGAAATTGTGCCATTGGTTGCCATTCTAGATGTATCCCTCTCATCCCCGCACACAGATCCCATGTCTGCACATACCCCATCACCAGTGGCCATAGAGGAAGGACAGTTGGTGTGTGGTAGCTTGGATCAGGAAAGTGTGGGGGCTATGGAAGGTGTGCCTGCACACTATGTTGTCAGCCAACTGACTGGTGGTGCCCCACACAGGCACGTGGCCAGTGCTGCTCGTAGGAGTACCTCTGGCCAACATGCTCCTGCAAGTCAGAGTGCAGCAGCTGGTGTTACCAGATGCATGTTTCAGGCTGTAATGGAGGCACAGGCACATGCTGAATGGCACAACAGAGGAGATCAGAGGCTACAGAGGGCTGCTGGCCATTCTTTAAACAACAACATCCAGGCAATGGTAAATGCACAACAGCAGATTGCTGAAGCTTTGGATAGACGGTTGGGTGACATTGTTGGAGTCCTTGACCATGGCATGACAATCCGCGAGCGTGAGTTGTCTTTGTTGGAACATCTGGTAGGAACGAGGCATCAGGCACATGGACGTAGGCCTGCTACATCACCTGTTTCAGGTCTACATGTACGAGCTACCTCACATGTCTGCTCCCATAGTGGCGGTAGCAGCAGCAGTGCATCAGGTGCTGTGCTGTCCACACCAAGACACAGCAGGTCACGTGCACATGGCCCGGTATGGTCCCAATAGGGACACGGTTCCAGTGGACAAGTGACATCAGACAGTACCCAATCTGCACCTCTGCCTGGTAGTGCCCGTGCAACCCCTGGCAGGCACAGGTCACATGTACGTGGCTGGACACTGTGAACTATAAAACCTTGCCTGTACAGTCTGCAGCTGTCAATAATATCCCTGTGGAGGCCAGACACATGGCAGAACTGTGTGCATACATACACGCACACACTGGAAACATGTGTAGGGCACCGCAACACACACATGCATAACATCCACACATGCCCAGCTAGATCAAAGGCCCTAACCCACACACATGGTGTCATCCAATGGTGCAGCCTAGGCCTCTGCCAAACATTATCACCCTGTGCATATGATGATGCCTGTGCCGCATCCCTGACATCCACACCATCGGTGCAGGGACATGCTCATATGGTCTGATACAGAGGGTGAACAGACTAGGAAGGTAAGTGTAGTTTACAATTGTTGAGTACTGTTGACAGGCAGCAGAAATACCATGTACTACAGGTGTACAATGCATTTCATACTGTTAACAGTATGTATCTTGTGTAACAACAGTAACTGCATGTTGGTCATGATGTTCTGCTGTCCACCTTGAGGTCTAATTGCATGTGCCAGTGGATGTCAGTGTTTGCAGTTAGTGTCCCATATGTCAATGTGGACTACTCACAGATATGTATGAATATACCAGCATGCACCGTGTAGCTGGCACATACCAGTGAGAATGTCCCACATTACAAACATGTCTACTGATCCAAGAGCATGATAGCTGTGTAATAAGCTACTGTGGCTACAGACGTGACATCCATAAAGGGTGACATCACAGGTACAGTTACATGGAGTGGTGAGGTAAGAGAGTAGTCTAGCTGATTACAAGGGTAGAGGCCAGTGGGAAGTGTGATGCCTCATTGGGAATCAGTAATACGCGTTCCCATGACAGGATTCCAACACACAACTGCACCCACACACTCAGGTATTGACACACATGTATTCAGTGACACAGTAACACACACTCACAGATTCACCAACACAGTAACACACACTCGCACACAGTTGCTACTGGTGACGTGAGGACCCCTGCCTATGTGCAAATCATCATTACAGTACTGTGCACCTACATGATGCACCACAGAGAATACACATGTACAGGTAGTTAGTATGGCCTAAGATCGGGGACATCAACATGGATAGTAGAATGCCTCGCGTGGATGGGGGAAGGGGTCTTATCAGTTCAGTATGGTAACATACATCCTCACCCCAGGGACCAGACAGCCCTACATACACACACTGTGGCATTCAGTATTAAATACACCTATGTCACGCACATACAGATACCTCACATGTGTGAGATACACACCCCTGCCTATGTCCTGATTTCTACATTGCAGTCTGTACAGATGTGTACACTAGTGTACAGGAGAGTGAGTAACAATTGAGATGCATTCCCCACCATACGTGACATATATGGACACACATGCAACCATACATGCCAGTACTGTGAATCTCAGATATGCCTAGCTCATGATATCTATGACAGACGTACAGCAGTATTGCACACATTACAAAATGTACTGATGCTTCCTGTGGCAACAGTGCTGATATATACAAACGGGACATTTTAACTATCAACAGGTGTCAAGTGATTTACCTTCGCTGACGCTTCCTGTGGCAACAGTGCTGATATATGCACATGGGACGTCTTAACTATTAAAAGGGTGTCAAGTGAATTACCTTCGCAGTCACCCTGACTGCTGCCTAAGTTGTGTGTTATGTCCTTCAGTTAACGAAACCATTGCTTACCAGTTACACAGGTTATTGTAGGACCGCTTGTGACACACCTGTGAGCTGTCCACAGCAAACATCCATCTGCAAAGATGCCCCACCACTTAGTTATTTCCACACATCTGTCCATACCTGAGGTACATCTTTCCATACATTCAGCATATCACCATATACAGTTGGCAATGTTGAGGCTGCATTGCAACTGCATGATTTACTAGGATACACGTCACCTGCATACATCAGCAACTGCAGACGCATGTTATCTGAATGCACAACACTACATGTACAGGTGTGTAGGTCCTACAATCCTGACATTTGGGCATGTTTGTAGGCACTGCAATTGGTGGACATGTGTAATGACATACATGACACATGGACTGTTGTATGATATGATGGGTGTAATGGATGACCGGTACAGAGGGAATGTTACCTCTGTCAACATTGATATCACACCTTATGTATTGTTAGCATTCAGCAGCCATGGACCTACATTCCATGTGCATGTGTGTAATGGCTGTAGCCACCTGTTTGCACAAAGGACAACAACAGCTATGCTATTTACATGTATGTTTTGTGTGTGTGTGTGTGTGTGTGTGTGTGTGTGTGTGTGTGTGTGTGTGTGTGTGTGTGTGGCATGTACATAGATTCATAGGTTCATAGGTAGGTACTAGTCTATCGGCCCTGGGGCCTATACATGCCCAGCCAAAAACGTACCCGGGCTTTTGCCACCCAAGAAAGTTATTTTCCTGTGCCACTGTCGAGCAGAGCCAGAGAGGTGATCCCCAGGGTGAATTTCCTATTTCCCATCCAATCATCAAGATTTTTCTTGAAGAGTGCTAATAAGGAGCTTTGTTTGATATACATAGGTAGTTTATTCCAGAGTATGGGATGGCTCTGGGACAGGAATCTATCCCTCCGGCATGTTCTGTTTATTGTGGTGACAAGGTTTAGGTCCCTAGTGTGTGTAGCTCAGAGGTATTTGGATTTCTTTAAGTGGAGTATGTCCAACAGCTCTGGATTTGACATAGCATTGTATGTTAAGCAGAGATCACCTCGGAGTAAAGCTGGAGTTTTTTGAGACGGTCTGCATAAGGCATCTGTTTGAGGCTGGCAATCCTCTTTGTGAGGTATTCCTGTGGCCTTTCCAGTTGTTGTAGATGTCTTGTGAGGTACATACCAAAAGGAGCGTTGTACTCTATAATGGGTCTAATGAGTGATGGATAGAGGCGAACAATAACCTCTTTTTTTCTGGATGAGAAACCTTTTGTGATGAGGTGTGCCATGTAGAAGGATTTTCTGACTAATGTGGCAATGTGATTATCAAAGGAGAGACTACTGTCCACCTGTGTCCCAAGGTCTCTTATCACACTTTCAGTATTAAGTATACTACCGCCTATGTTGTAGTTCATGGGTACAGAGTTTTTACCAAAAAAGGTGACAATGCACTTTTTGGCATTGACCTTGAGGCCATGGCTTTGACACCAGGCATCTGTCTCAGTGAGGCCCTTTTGTAGGATGTCCACATCGTTAGGAGTTTCGATTATGGCTCCTTGTTTGCAGTCATCTGGGAACTTTATTAGCCAAAGACCTTCTGTGTTAGCCTGTACTTCAGAGAAGTAGATACCAAACAGGAGAGGACCCAGGACTGAACCCTGTGGTACTCCACTTGTCACTGGTCTGAAGTCGGATTTAGAGTCTGCTACTCTCACAATGTGTGTTCTGTCAGTGAGCCAGTCAGCAACCCATCTTGTGACATAGGGATTTATACCTAGTTTAGTGAGTTTATCTATAACTCCAGAGTGGGGTATGGTGTTGAAAGCCTTGGCAAGATCTAGATAGGCTGTGTGAACCACCTTACCCTTGTCAATGGCTTTGGTGACTGCTTCAAAGAAGTCTATCAGGTTTAGGAGACATGATCTGCCTTTTACAAACCCAAACTGGGTAGGGTCCAGAGTTTGGAGATTACCAATGTCTTTGTTTATAAGTTCCATGATAATACATTCCATGGCCTTTCAGACCAGGCTCGTCAGGCTAATGGGGCGGTAGTTCCCCGGGTCCGTGGTGGCTCCCCCCTTGTGAAGTAGGATAACCGTCACTGCGCGCCATTCAGCAGGCAGAAAGCCTGTGGTAAGGCTATGATTGAACATGGTACTTAGGTGGGGTGCCAGTTCATTTTGTAATTCATGTAGAATGCAGCCTGGGATGTTGTCTGGTCCCATGGATGCTGTGTTCTTGGCTTTGGAGAGTGTGATTTGTACCTGTGCAGCCATGATTACAAGAACTTTGCATTCTTGCGGTATAGAGATGGGCTGTTTAGGGGGTGAGAGGGGGTAAAGTTAGCACTGAACCTGTCTGCCAGGATGTTAGCAATATCATTTGGGTCTGTATATTTAGTGCCATTGTGCTGTAACTCAGAGCAGATCTGAATGTTGCCATTATTATTCTTGACATAGTTATAGAATGCTTTGTGGTTGTCTTTAGAATCAGTGGCGATTTTGTTTTCATAACTAGCTTTGGAGGATTTTGTCAATGAATCACAGCTTCTTACTGAGGCTGACCAGGGAGCTCCTCCACTCATGGGATTTGACTCTCTTTTGCAACAGTTTCTTCCTTCTGTTATACAGTTTGTTTATGACAGGGGACCACCAGATTCGCTTCCTTTTTTTGGAGGATAGTGTCTTGGTTCTGTTTGGGATAGCATGATCCATGCACTCATGTAAGTGCTTATAAAGTGCAGTTGTGTAGGATTTAGTAGTCATAACTGTATGGTCCATCTGTATAGGTGTCATGAAGTTCACCACTTCTGTCTTAAGAAGCATGAAGTTGGCTTTGGAGAAATTTTTTACCATGGTTTTCTTAATCAGGGGTGGGGGCAGGATGTGGATATCTAGAGTAATTAGCTTATGGTTGGATCGGTCCAATGAGGCATTGACTTCAGGTGTGGAATACTGGTCACTCATGTTGGTAATGACTAGATCTAGGATATTATTGCCCCTGGAGGGGGTGCGGATAAGTTGATCCAGCTCATTGGAGTTTATGAATTCCAGAAAGCATTGAGTGAAGGAGTTGGTACATGAGTAGTTTTCCCAGTTAATGGTGGGGTAGTTGAAATCGCCCATTATTAGGGTGTTTGGTTGAACCCTAATAGTTTCCAGTACATTAAGAAAAGAGGAGTGGGAATCCTGGGGCTAGGCGGGTGATGTGTAGCAAGCTACAATTTGGATTGCAGTTTTGTCCAGAGTTAGTTGCACTTGGATAACCTTGGCTGCATTATGCTGAGCAACTAGCCTGGAGGTGTGGATATCCTTAATGAATATGGACACACCTGCACCTTTGGTGTTCCGGTCCAGGTTACATGGCCGAAAAGTGTGGTATGAGTTATAGCCTGGTAGTGCAGGGGTGCTCTCTGGAGCCTTGAACCAGGTCTCAGTCACTGCACAGATATCGATGTTCTCCATTTTAAGCAGTGCCTCAAGTGAGTGCATTTTGAGATTTAGACTTCTAGCATTGAGTAGTATCACCCTCAGTTTTTGCTTGCCTGTTCCTGTTATGGTGGTGAATTTGTCATTTGAACCTTACCTAAAAAAGGCACTATAGGGGCGGCAAGAACCTTAGCCAGTATCTGTAATCCCAGGGGTGACAGGTGAAGGCCATCTCTGGCAAAGCATCATGGTCTGTCCACCATGTCATCGCAGGCAGACAGATACTGGATCCCTTTAGAATGGCACCAGAAGCTTAGCCAATTGTTGAAGTCAATCATTTTGTCCTTGTACTGAGGCATCATTCTGGGCGATGGCAGAATTCTACTCAGGGCTAGGGTCAGACCTGCCTGGGCTACAAGATCAGAGAGCTCTTCCATGTCTCTTTTCATGTAGTCCAGGGAGGTATGTCTCAGGTCATTCACACCAACATGGACAATGACAGAGTCATATTTGTACTTGTTGTGGAGTGATCTGAGTGCGTGGGTTATGTGGTTGATCCTGGCACCTGACACGCAGCTGACAGTAAACTTCTCTTTGTTAAGCCTGGTGAGTGGGACATCAGTGTGCCTGACTATAGAGTCACCTATGACTAGTGTGTTGGGTACATTGTTTTACCTTATTGGCTGTGGTTGAGTGGCACACTGAGTCTGTGGGCTATGTGTCATTTAGGTTGTGTTGGGGGATGGAGGTTGCTTGTGTTTCTGCTTTGGAGGTCTCTGTTGTTTAGACAGATTATTATTGAGAGCCTCTGTGAATGTTTTTGTGTTACTATGTGTGGATTTTGGTGGTTTAGATTTAGTGAGACTATGTGATGAGTGTGGTGTGGTGCAAGTGTTTACCTTCTCCTCTTGACTGTCAAGTTCAGTCTTGATTGGAGAGAGCTTTACCTCCAGTTTGGCTTGATAAGTGCATCTCTCACAGGTTGTAGTGTTGGGTGGTAGGAGGAGAGGGTTGTCTGTGTACATGAGGCAATTTCTACATTGCCCCAAGATGCCCAGATTCATCAGCTGACCCTTGGACATGCCTGAATAAAAAAAAAAATAAATTTTTTTCTCTAGATAAGTGAGGAAAGTGAGTACAAGAGCTGTTTTTCTCTAAGCAAGTGAGAAAAGTAAGTACCAAAACTGTTTTCCTCTAGGTAATGAGGAAGGTTGAGTGCTGTAGTAATTAGTAGGTTATTTAATGCTTACAAGTTTTGAACAAGTGCTGATCACGAATAAGCAAATTCAAGTGCTAAAACTAAGAATCTGTATCTGGACTAAACTAGTTACAGGAAAGTGGGGAAACAAGTGCAAATGCGGGCTTTTAAAATCAGAAAGTTGAGAGAGATGGAAAAACTGCCCAAACGGCCAATAACTACAATTTCTGGGCTAGAACCACTCCTTATGTGGTAGATAGGTTGCCTAGTGCTTACCACTCCCACTGATAAACTAGAAGGCTTCCCTCCAACACAGAAAGCTTGGGGGGGGCTCAGAAGCTTACATACAGTCCTGGATACAGCAAATCTGAATCTGGACTACACTAGTTACAGGAATGTTTTTTTTTGTTTATATATATATATATATATATATATATATACAGAAAAGTAGATAAAACCGCAGTAAAAACAATTCAAATGCAGTGCACCTTCGCAGACTTGAGTATGTAGCAATGTTAGACCAAACAGTTTAAAAAATGCAATTAAATTAAAAATGACTAAAAACAAGTGAAGAAGGAGTCTATTAGGTAGAATGAGGTAAAGAGATGGGACTGGGGGGAGAGTCCCAGATCAAATCTACAGCAACTGCAAAAGCCTCCAAATTTAAACAACAAGACAGGAATAGGGAGGGTGGGTAGAGGAAAACCAACACCTTCAGCAGAGACCTGAAAAACTATACAGTGAAGCAAAAATAACAGTGCACAACTCTGAAGTCAGCCAGCAATGATATAAAATTAATCAAACAACAATTACCAGTACACAACTCTGAAGTGCCAGAAAAATATACTCAGCTCTGTATATCTCCAGATAGCTTGAAGAGCACTCTGTCAGGACACAGGAAGGCTCCAGCAATGATATGCAGGCTGTTACCAGGGCAGGTAAATATATGTCATATCCATACATGAGGGTGTGTACTGGTGTACAGCAACAGTCATCTGCTAATGGTGGAAAGTACAAAGGGCCACTGGTATGAGTACAGCTGACCTGGTTACAGACAGTGGTATCATTGCATTGCATAACACATGATGCAACTGTGTCAGTACATGGGTACTCTCTACAGTTGATGTAGAGCTTAGTACAGTACACAGGTTAAGGGTCACATGGTGGTGTACTCTTATATGTCCTACATGTATGGATGCATGTTGGTGGTCCGAGGGCATGGTGGTGTCTGAGGTTTGCATCCTAGAATGCAGCATGTGACACTGTGTCCTGCACATGACTCATCTGTGATGCCTTTCATGGGAGGACCGGTCAGTACATGTGAGTGGCCTTTATGTATATGGGGACACCACCTGGAATGGTCCGTACCTGTGTTATGGCCCACATGTCTGGTTCTGAGGTATATGGTGGTAGTGCTAGGTTCTGAGGTATATGGTGGTAGTGATATTGTGCACTACAGAGCCATCAGCCAGGTGTTCCTCACTGCACAGATGTCAGTACTCCCCATTGTTGGATCTACAGTGACCAGCTGTGATTATGGACGCTACACATCTAGCACTGGTTAGCATAAGAAAACAATGCAGTTGTCCTGTAGGTGTATGGGAGTTATCCTGTGTTTAGGACATTTGCCTTGGAATGGCACTGTTTGGGCGGATGCGACTTGGGTATTATCCCCACTCACTTGAATCATTGATGCATGTGATATGTGTCAAAGGCCTGTTTACTGTCAGCCATGTCATCCCAGAATGACAGCAGACATTGTGTAAAAGACCGGTGTTAAATACATGTAGAGCAGCGTTCCTGCTAACAATGACAACTACTAACACCAGAGCCCATTACAATGTGTTCTTTACATCTACCTGTAATAGCATGGCCACTGTGGCCTTCCGTGTTTAGCATCAGAGTGCATCCCAGTCAGCCCTGTGCTACTAAGTGTATGAGCATGCCCAGTATATCCTTGTATAGATGGACACATAGTAGTGCATTTCGACCAGCCCTGTGCTACCAAGTGTGTGAGCATGCCCAGTATATCCTTGTGTAGATGGACACATAGTGCATTATGAACAGCCCTGTGCTACTAAGTGTGTGAGCATGCCCAGTGACACCTTGTGTCGGTTATGTGCCTCTGTGTATGGGCATGGCCATTGTAACCCTGTATAGTGGTAGTAGTCATCCATTTCACAGATGGGCATACTCCAGGTCAGGATGGATTCCTACTTTAAACACACAGGTTTACAGGTATGTACATCTTAACTTCCAGCATCCCTGTTGATGTCCACATTCCCAGGTCATAATGATAGCCTTGAAATGTGTAGTCTGTGTGGTGCGACTCATAAGTATGTAGTATTGTAATAGTAATCTGTAAATAGGCAGATGTTCTGTTCCCACCACTGGTGTGTGTGTGTGTATGTCTGTCCCTGTTTGCCAGAGGACTGTAAATTGATTTTAGACTGCTCAGACTCCATACAGTTCGTATACCTACCTTTGGCAGGGCAGATGATGACACCCACCTACAAATACACTTCTGGGAGTGCTGTGTCCCAGTAATCTCGGTAGCGCATTCTGTAACTGCGTAATGCTGCAGTATAATAAAGTAGTTAGGTCGGTGTTCTAGTCCACTACTTACTGTGTGTGCACCCCCCTGTTTGAATGAGGACTGAGTAATGCTTTTAGACTGCTCACACTCCATACATTTCTTATACCCACCTTTGGCAAGGCTGATGATGTCACCCATCTACAAATACACTTCTGGGAGTGCTGTGTCCCAGTAATCTCGGTAGCATGTTCTGTAACTGCGTAATGCTGTAGTGTAATAAAGTAGTTGGGATGGTGTTCTAGTCCCACACTTGGTGTGTGTGTGTGTGTGTGTGTGTGTGTGTGTGTGTGTGTGTGTGTGTGTGTGTGTGTGTGTGTGTGTGTCAGTCTGTGTGAGGCAAGTACAGTGCTTTGTAGTATTCACTGTAGTGTGTGCCCTAGACATGTATTACTGCAGTGTGATATGGTAGGGGTTTGTATACAGGACATGGCAAGTGTGTGTTTGTCTGTCAGAGCCTGTGTAGAGGTGGCTGTGGTTGTCTTACCTTTGGACATGTTTGGGAGTGGGTTTTGTAGTTTTCCTATATGGTATCCATCTTATGACGCATTGGCCACCTCCCGAGGAGTACAGGTGTCAGTCAGCCATGGGACTGTGTTGGCAAGCCATACCCATACATCTGGCAAAAGGCCTGGTGAACTAAGTATACAGCCCTACTAGTACCCGGTATATGTCCCGCACCCATGTGCCATGCACAAACAAACTTGCCTAGGATATCCCACTATGTTGCTAGTACCATGCACATTGAGGACAGATAGTAGGCATGGTGTGAATGCAGTGGCCTGCAGAGGACATGGCACCCTGTGCAGCGGTAAAATAGGCACATATATGCGGACATTGTGCCTTCACTATGTTCCACACTGATTGCCTGCAACATATGTGGTATCATCAAATGTGATCCACAAAGGCCAGACAATGCTGTACAAGTGTCCTGTATGGACCCATGCCACTGACACCACAGAATACCTGTATCATACTATCCATGCAGATGCAGGGCCGACCTGCTCATTATAAGCAGGTTTCACCACACCAGGCCAGTATTGGCATATCGGGGTATAACAGGCTGTGTACACGACATGCGTCTGCCAAACCAGGTACACCTGTACATGTCACTGTACGGTATTGTGGGACATACACATCTCAGGTAATGTCCATGTGAAGGACTATCAAACACAGACATGGCATGCATTGCAATGCTATGGCCCTACACATTGGTAACCAGGTTGTCAGGCCAGATAATGCAGTACCCATCTGTGTGGGACATTGCAGACACTACAACCCTGCACTGCACACCATTGTTGGGTGATGCGATGGCAAAGATCACCCCTCACCCAGCCTTGTAGAGCCATCTTGCACAGCCAAACACTACACACCCATGGAGCAATGCATTCCTTCATGCCAGTACTGGCACCCTGTGTCTGCATGTGGGTTGTGATGCTCCCAACCACAGTCACTCCCGGTATAAACCTCGTTGGCATACCAACAGTTGTCAAGCACTTTTACATGCCCTAGCCCATAGAACCTCCAGATATCCCCTGTGGTGCATGTGTTCCTGTGCATTACTGCAGTGTGGTAAACTAAGTAGTTACGTTGTATATTTGTGGCCCTGGCAAAGGTATCAATGCGTGTCCATTAGAGAACATGGTTGTGGTGACAATGGCATCTGTTCACGTGGGCAGACATGTGTGCCACACCTAATGTATGTCTACTATATCTGTTGCAGATGTCATTCACCTACACACACATGTTCTTACAACACAGCAACATGTCACCTTTGCGGCACATGTAGTAATGTCATGCACATGTAATAGTAATGACTACTGCCTGTTTAACATGTGTGTGGTAATGGCTATTCTGCATGTTAAAATACAGACATGACAGTACTCTGTTCATGAGGGACCCCCATCTGTAGGGCCATCTGTGAACTGGTCAGTGTGTGCAACCATTTGTTTCCTGTGTTACACACTGAACACACATCTGTGCACAGCAGAAGCATGGTGTGAGGATTGCAAACAGTACATGATGATAGGGATGTGTTACTCTCATCGCATCCCTGACTGGACATGTGTCACATGAGACAGTGGTATGACAGACACTGTATGGGATTCCCAGTGACAAGCCAATGATGGGCAACTGTTGATAGCTGCAATCACATGTCTACTACACATTGTACAGTTGGCATGCAGTATATATATATAAATGCATGTGTTGTGCTCCCTCTGCAAATACATACCATCTGTTGTGCTGGGTTGCTGGTGATATCTATGCATACTGTTGTAGGTAATCCTGTATGCTGTTGTCTATCACTAAGCCATATGTGGGTTTAAAATGCAACACCATAGGCTGAGTGGGTTGGGAGGTCCCAGCAAAACCTCCTGTCCTGCTTCAGCTGACCATGGCACCGGGCACTAGCATATCTGGGGCCCAGCCATAGACATCAACCTCTGTTGGCTCTGCACCATCTTCTGGTGGTACCACCACTGAGGATGGAGCATGTCCCCCCTGGGAGTGGGACCAGACAGTACATATCTGCTGTCATGCAGTCCCGGATGTGCTGCACTGGTGGCTCCCTAAGGGGTTACAAAGCCAGATATGCCAGTTTAAGGGCGGAGTGTCACATTTACAGGGTGATGCTGCTCCTCCTGGACAGCCCCCAGCATTGCCTCCTTTGCAGATGTGTAGGTGCAGTGGCAGTTGCCCATGGCTGGGGACCTCTGTCCCACTGTTCCCATGGGCTTTTGAATGCCAAAGACCCATCCCTGTCCAGGGTGTATCCCCCCCACATATATCATATACCATCCCTGTATGCTGTCTTTTCTCTTATCCTACCTATCCTCCACGGCCATACCTACACTCCTTCCCCAACATCTGACCCTTACCTATGGACACATAAGGCCATTCGGCTCCTAGGACAACATCTGCCCTATACATAGCTGTCCATTACACACACACGTACCCACTGGACACATGAAACCCTTGTAATATGCATCACAACATACTACTGTTATCCCCACCCATGTCCCTCAGGCGCACGATCCTGGTATGCACATCACTCCTACATGGTCCAGGTACACGTGATGAGGACGACTCCATTATACACACAACACTACCGGTCCCTCTATAGTTATCCCATTTACCTTTATCATGATGATGATGTTGCACACAGCACCTTGCAAGAGTACTGTGCACACATAATGACTGGACCGGTACGGTTGTGTTAATGTACATTACATGCACAGAGTGATGTATACGGCCAATGTACAACTATTTGCGTGCATCACTGACATTTGTCTGTTTGAGGGATTCTCGTGATCACATAGAGCAACACCACTACATAATACAGGCATCGCTGGTGTTTCCCCTTTTCAATCATTTGTAATGCTTTGTTGCCACATTGTATGTTCCTGATAATCTCTATATATGCATGTACCTATATGCTCACATATACATCTACATGATGGGATACATTCCTATACTGTTGAATGACTGCACTGTATGATATGTTTGTGGTACTGTCCATTGTCTGTATATCTGCCTGGCGTATTGGTAATACACATTAGCTGTGTGCACAGGGTCCTGGTTCTGACCCTTGCAAAGGATGTGTATTTGGTTGCAGGGCAGAAGAAGCCCATTGAATACGGAGGGAGTAAGGCACATTAAAGCAGTTGGGAGCAGGTGTGCATGGGTTTGCATGGTGTTAAGCACTGCTGACCTCTGGTTACAGCCTCTTACAATCAGTTAGCCTCTACATTGCTTTACCAGTGCAATACTCGCATACTGGTAGCCACACACACTTACACCCACTCGCTCCCACACTTGCAAATGCACTGACATTGGTGCTTGCATCTGTCACTCACACCCCTGGGTGGGAGCGAGGACCACATTATTACCTTGTGATGCCTATTACATCGGACTACATGACTACAGTATTAGGATTGGGTGCCCATTAGGCGACGGCATCATGTTCGACTGTACGGAATCAGATGCCTGTCCAGTGAAGCAATCATATTTGAGTGTACCTCATACAATGTGCTCCCACCTTGTGATGCCTATTACATCAAACTACATGAATACAGTATTGGGAATGGGTGCCTATTAGGCGATGGCATGGCGTTTGACTGTACGGAATCAGCGGCCTGTACGGTGAAGCAATCATATTTGTGTATTCCTCATGCAATCTGCTCCCATCTTGTGATGCCCATCACAACAGACTACATGACTACAGACTTTATCGGGAATGGCTGCCCATTAGGCAATGGCATGGCATTCAACTGTACAGAATCAGTGCCCTGTCCAGTGAATTAATCATATTAATTGTGTGTTCCTCATACAATCTGCTCCCACCTCGTAATGCCTATTACGTCGGACTACATGACTACAGTATCAGGAATTGCTGCCCATTAGGCAACAGCATGGCGTTCGACTGTACAGAATCAGTGGCCTGTACAGTGAATTAATCATATTTTTGTGTTCTGCATACAATCTGCTCCCATCTGGCTGATACATGGGAACTGAGACTCTTCAATACAGACAAGTAGTTGGGTTGTGGGAGCCACATCCGTCGGCCGAGTCATGCTACCGTATACCTATTATAGGTTTGCCACCTTTTCAATTGGCCAAGGTGGGACTTTAGGGTTACCACCTATCCCACTTTGCGAGGGACACTGCAAAAATAATCAAGACATAGCAAATGTCTTGATTACAGGACATTATTATATTCTATGTTTCATTAATAGTTGCATAAAACAGTTATTTTATATATGACACTTTTATATGTTATGTGAAGTAGCAAAAGCAATTCAAATGTAACTAGATTAAGCTTTTATTTGTGCAAATAAGTATACTCCTGTACTATGCATGGCTGTAGGTATGTTTTGTCCTGGAACGTCTGACATTTCTACAGAATATGTCCCACTTTGGCCATTTGGAAAGGTGGCAACCCTATAGGACCTGTATGTAGAGATGTCAGACTTTGCAGGGCAACACATACCCACAGCCAGGAGAAAGGGGAGTACTTCACTGTTTTGCCTAAATAAAAGGTTACTCTTGTAGCATTATAGTTGCTTATACTGTTACTTATAACATTTAGGTGTTTCAGGTGCAAAATAATTGTTTTATGCAACTACTACAGACAATATAGGTAATCTTTGCTCTAAATCACAGGACATTTGCCATAATTACTGTTATTTTGCAGGACACAACTGCCCAAAGGGGAGTGTCCCTCGCAAAGGTGAACAGGTGGTAACCCCAACCCTATTATTCTATCAACATTCTAAGGTAGTCGGCGAAGCATGCACTTTCTCTCACTATCAGACCTCTCATACGAATGGGGAAGAATGAACACTGAATCAGGGACACTGCATAACGACCTCAGGGACACATTTAGAAGGTTGGTGCTATTAACCTGACACATTGACGGACCTAGAGCACATATGTATTCATACACATCATCTGAGGTACATGCTGTTTAGGACTCTTACATGTTGTCATTATTCATTACCTATATTCTGCCACCTTTCCTCCTAATATCACTAGTTCTAGGAGGGTTTAGTTGGGACTGTGTTAGAATCTGATTCGTAATCACGGATGTCCCTGGTAATCGGGGACAGTTCAATGATATGGTCCCTATGTGTTCCCCCAATGGTTTACAGATTATTCAGTAGATGTGCTCTTAAGGTTTGGGAGGTATGGGCGTCTCCTATACCCACATCGGAATATTACTTACACCCACGGGGTGGTCCTAATATGTGTCTGCCAGCCAACACCTGCACGCCTAGGCCCATAATCATATACCCATAGTTCCCCTACCTGCCACTACTCTACAGCACTCATCCTTACTGTGGGCGTAGGTGGGATATGAACACACCCCTACACACTGCCCACTCTCCCCGTGTCAGGAAACATGTCGTACGTTGTGTCAACCCATGTGTTATCAGGCTTGCACAACCTACTGTTCCGTGTACAGCTACATCCTGGTCGCAGTAGTCTTTACTCACATTGCCTGGAAGAACAGAATTTTTGGTGTCCCACAAGGGACATCGCTGTCCAAGTTTAAAGTGTAGACTTTGTAGATCTCTCCATCGGGTAGTTTCCTGCCGGTTGTCTGGGAAGCAGTGTTGTATTTACCTTTATTGCATGTCTATATGTCTCACCGACCTAGCTGGGGAGGTGGGAGGTAGACGCTTGTTGACTGGACCTCCCACCTACATATGCCCCGTCTGAACATATGTTACCCGTAACTGCTGTAACATAACCTAGGTATATACATGTGTATATTTACTGTAACATATATATATATATATATATATATATATATATATATATATATATATATATATATATATATATATATTTACATTAATATATATACAGATATATCTGCATATGTATTCATACATGTATATTCATATCTTGCTGTATATTTATATATATATATATATATATATATATATATATATATATATATATATTTGTGTGTGTATATATTTATATATATATATCTATATATATATCTATATATATATCTATCTATATATATATATATATATATATATATATATATATATATATATATATATAAAATCATATATATGTACATCTGTGTGTCAATACATTCCCCGCTCATACGCACTTACACATGCGTAATGGTGTTTATATATGCTTCACCAGCATACTAGTGCCTTATTCATTATAACACCGACACTTCACTCCAGTTATCTTGTAATCGGTATGTAGCACGTTATACAGTGGACAGATGTTGCTATATGTTCATCTACAAATTACCGATGGTAATTGGAATGTGATAGTGTGATTTGACCCGTCCCTCTTCTGCACAGCCTATTATTCCATCTACTGTTGATGTTTGTATGGGCACATTCCTATTATTATTCCTATTATTTATGTCAACAAATGGAATGCATGTGTTACAGAATTTGTACTTCAACATATTGTTGTCTACATGTGAGTATGCATATATACCTATTACGACCTAGCTGACCTCCACAGGGCGGTCCATTAGAATCAGCCCATCCAACCCTGGCACGCCTGGATCCACAATTGCATACACATAGTTCCTCCACCCCACCCGTGTTGACTTTACACGCATAACATCCATTATCCACTTGTTATCACAGCCATGACACACCTTTACACATTGCCCTCTCCAGAGCTTTTGGGGCCCTACAAACATTTTGTCCCACCTCGTGTATTCGCAGGGTCTCCTGCCATGTATATTTGGACATACGTGCATTTTCTGGGATTATGGAATCCTACCATTTGCACTTTCCAATTTTTGGAGGTCCCAGCATGGGACTACATTCAGTCTGTGTGTAAAGTAGACTTAGCAATTCAACGATGGTACTCCTACTGGTAAAATCCTGCCTGTGGTGTGAGTAGCGGTGCTCTGCTCACTCCTGGGCAGCTTTTTATGACATACTCTGAAAGCACTATATAATACCAACATTGCTCTTGATTCCCTTCACATCCCTTGTGTATGCTTTATTGTTACAACGTCCATTCTTTATAAATATATATATATATATATTTTTTTTTTTTTCATGTATGTACATATATATCTATACACACATATATATGTTTGTGTGTATATCTATCTATATATATATATATATATATATGGGTCTATCTTAGTACATCGACAGGGTAAAACATCGACATTCAATGCGCCGACAGCATATTATCGACAACGCACATGTGCGAAACTGCAAATAACCGACACTCATTTATCCGACAAACGGAACTGCAAATGAGCAACATCCACCTAACATTGATCATGCAAATAACCGCCACAACGGCCCAACCATTACGCATATCAAATCATACATCTGTTACAAATAACCGCCACAACAGCCCAACCATTACGCATATCAAAGCATACATCTGTTACAACTGCAATATGTACTGCAATGAAACACCAGTGTTGTCACCAACTCAACTATTACGTTTATTAACTCAGACACCTGTTACATGGACTGCAATATGTACTGCAATGAAACACCAGTATTCCTAACATTCAAATCTGCACTAGTGTAAGACATTACACGAACGCGTATCACATCTTCAAAAGTCTGGCAACGGTCTGCACGAACTGTAACTTACTGTACGTGTCCATACCATCAATAACTGTTTGGAACTGCCTCTGTTTAATTAATGTCCTCCTCCTTTTCGGTGACGGCACATAACCAGTAGACATGCGCAGTCGTAATTCATCAACACGATCCTGCTCACGTGTTAATCTGTGCAACAGATACCGTAGGTCAGTCCCCCTGTCACCAAGCAGGCACTTTAACCGTCTGTGCCACGCCTCCACTGTGTTTTGAGTGCGTGGTAATGATAACTCGTTCAGCTCATAGATATTCCAGAATGGTATTGGGAATAACGGTGGAAATCTGATGGTGGACATTGCTCTGGTACTAAATTTACGTTTCCTGCCATAAACATACCAGTCTGAGAAATATTGGATTAGATCTTTCCCCTCTGCTGGGAATGTAGCTTTGGTCTCTTCGAACGTCTCCTTCACGTTCCGCTCAGGTAGGAAAGCAAGTGCAACCAAAGACTTGACAGCAAGCTGTAATTCCTGGGAAGTGTTGTAGGCGGATGATAAACCTAGGGATTGCACTTTCCTCCATAAGTTCTGTCCAAAATGGAATAGACAGCCTTTGGAACAGACATCGGTAAAGTTTAGTCGTATGCTTTTCAAGGTTGCTATCTCGAAGTCACACAACAGGTACTTTACATTCATGTCATAGCCATTTGCCGTTAATAGACAAAATATCCCTTGCCAAAGATAGTTGTAGGCTTTCAGTGATTTACGGGACATCAGCGCATACACTAAAGGTACAGATCGTGTGTAGTGGCCATACTGTATAAGTGCATGTACGCTATATAGCTGCCGGATTGTTACACCCTTGCAGAAGAAAGTGCCGTCCATCAGCCACATATTGGCTTGGCTCAGATCATGTAAGTTATCTGCCGTGCTAAACACTAACACCTGGGTGTCACTTCCCTTGTCTGCAAAGGATTTGCTTAGAAATGTACCCTTCTTTAGTTTGAATGTACTGATATCTACGGTATCCAGTGTTAATGTGAACTTCTTATTAAGTCCACACCGCTGACGTCTGACTCGATTCACCTGCTGTAGCAAGGCTACCCTTTGCGGCAGACAATGAATGGTATCCAGTGAAGTAGACGCTAAAGCGTCGTCAACAACGACAGCTGGGGTATCTCTGCTGATTGCAGCCCGTAATTTTAGGTTGCTGCAAACAATGTAACGCTCCACTTCACCTGGATCTGCCGGATGAGAGTGCGCAATTGACCTCTCAAGCCGGTCCCCTTCGGGGACACAAACAGTCACAGCTCTACCTTTACAGGTCTCACACGTTTTGAATTTACAACACCAGTACTTTCTGTTCTCTCGTGCCCGCTCAAGATAATATAAGTAGTTGTCCACAATCAGCATGGATTTGCCCTTCTGAGACTCTACACATTGATATGTGTCTCCTACTACTCCCGGAATGCTTGATTCAGCAGCACCTTCCATATTTCAATCGGCAGGCACTGGGAGAAGACCAGCGGTGTTACATATGTACACTGATTGCTTGTCATTAATATATGTGGTAATTGCTTATCTATTCATTAACGGGCGTATTCTACACTTTAGCATCTCTAGTCTTTGACGGGCGTGTTTTACACTTTAACTGCCGTAATTTACCGTAGTTTAACAGTGTCGATATTATGGCTTGTCGCTGACTTGGGGTTTCGGTTATGTGAAGTGTCGCTGTTTTCGTGTCGGCAAACTAGCTGTCGATGTTTTACCCTGTCGATGTACTAAGATAGACCCATATATATATATATATATATATATATGTGTGTGTGTGTGTGTGTGTGTGTGTGTGTGTGTGTGTGTGTGTGTGTATGTATATATATATATATATATATATATATATATATATATATATATATATATATATATATCTATATATCTATATATATATATATATATATATATATATATATATATATAGATATATAGATATATATATATACATATATATATATACATATATATATTACATCTTTACATACAAACATGCATTTCCTATGCTGGGAGCTGCTTACACCCGCGCAGGTGCACTTGCCTTTGCTTACTGTGCATTACATATGTTTACTGCTGCTTATTTGTGCTTACTTGTGCCTTATTCATTATGACAGTACCACTTTGATTGAAAGGATCTGGTTAATAGTCCCATGCGATACACACGTTCACCTTTACATGTTTAAATGTCAGCTTTACAGCAGAGCAACATTCATTCCACAAGGAAAATGATATGTGCTATTGTCGAACTTGAACCGTGATTGCCTTGTTGTTAGGCGGATGCTCTAACCACTACACTATTGGTGTTTTGCTTCATTTATATGTATACCCATGGTTCATAGTTACCCAAACACATGTCTCATCACTTAACTTACACAGCAGGCATCCAATTTCCTGTTGGGAAAACCGCACTACTACATATGCTTCATTCCCTATTCCCTATTGCTCTGGACCCGTGTCGCATGTTGACTCACTCCGAGGATATTCAGACCTCCAAAGCCTATAGTCCTGGCACATATGTGTGTTTGATTGTCAGGGTGTTTATATGGTCATCCGAGTTTAGGCTTGTCCGACTGGGGACTGGGACTGCCTTGTACCTAGTTGAAAGTCAGACTTAGCATGGGGAGATCGTTCATTCCACTTTTAGCATCCTACCTGTGGCTGGGGATGCTGAGGTGTGCTCACCTATGGCCATACTGATATATAACAGTACTAAATATTAATGGGATTTATTTCCGCTGCTGTTTCCTTTCACATTCATTACAACTGCTATATTGTAACCATGTTCATTCTTCATATCTACGTATATATATATATATATATATATATATATATATATATTTATATGTATATATATATATATATATATATATATATATATATATATATACATATATAAATATAAATATATATATATATATACATATAAATATATATATATATATTGATCTGTACATACAAATGCAAATAAACCTACATGCTTATTTACATTTTCCATACCATTGAATCACTGCCACTTACCGTCGTGCATACACACTTGCATACCCACTTACGTCTAGGGTTGCCATCTTTTCAAATGGCCAAAGTGGGGTATTTTTGGGACACACATCAGATTTTACAGGCCGACACATACCCACGGTCAATACAAAGGTTAGAACTTTACTTATTTGCCTAAATGAAAGCTTATTCTTGTAGCAGTTTAGTTGCTTATTCTGTTTCTTGTAACATTTAAGCATTTTACATACAGAAATAACTGTTTTATGCAACTGTTACATGAAATATGGGACATAAGTATTTCCTACAATCACAGGACATTTGCCATTGTATTATATTTGGTCATGACACAACTGCCCAAAAAGGGACTGTCCCTCGCAAAGTGGGACAGGTGGCAACCGTACTTACGTCTGCTTTAAAGCACCTTAATCACCCTATATCCGACTGCCACTATGCAATTGTGTAAGGTATATATTTCCGATAATGCATGTGGGGAGACGTGCATCATGGTCAGGATTTTAATCCCGGGTCATAGGTTCTGCAGGACCAGCTGGAGGCTGAGCAATCTTGTGGACAACTACTGCTCATACAACTTGTGTCCAGATGTATACAGGACTGGACATCGTGTTGTGACACCAAGTCTAATGTTTAGAACAGATACTTATCCCATGAGGGATATCCAAAAATTGTGGGGACTGATGACATTCTTTGGCTTTACAGAAATAAGGTAGGGTTATACATGCAAGGGATACATAGTTTGCAATCCTGAGACTGCCTAGGGTGAGATTGCCTACTAGATATGGGTAGGGTTCACTATGTGCAGATATGGCTGCGCCTATCTAGCAGCCCAAGTATGGGTGGTTTTGGTGGATGTTCAGGAAGGGGGTGGTGGTGTGCTGTGAAGGGGATGATGGGTATTCAATTATGTATCCCGGTTTGTTGGGGTTGGATGGCTCAGTTCAGGCCAGACCATTATGTGGGTATGTGCCAGTACCATTGCTGTACATGCGTATTGCACTTTTTAATGTTCATATGTTTGTGGGATTGTATTGTGGCTGTGAATATTTGTTCTTTGGTTATCTTTCTGATTCACCCACTGCTCCCTCGTAGACCTCCAGTTCACCTATTGTGCATCCAACCCAGTCTCCCATTGGCAAATTATTACATTACCCATCACCCCCCACTCCCATATTCCATAGACACCATCCATCTCTTCTCTAGTTGATGGCCCATGGCACAGTCAACAGAACACATTGCGTACACTACATATCTTTGGTACCAATATGGTTGTGAGGACTACCCTAGCATTTCTGATCATCCACATACTGTACTTCACACACATAGGTACACGCCGATACTTATCTTTCATGACATGATAGGTAGACCTGGGTAATACCTGTTCATCTATGGGCCGTCCTGACAAGGACGACTTGGACCACGAATAGGCAGATATTTGGTGAATGCTCTGACCATTGGTAGGGTTGCCACCTTTTCATATGACCCGGATGGGACATTTTCGGGACACACATCAGAGTTTACAGGCCAACACATACCCATGGTCAATACAAAGGATAGTACTTTAGTTTTATCCCTAAATATAAGCTGTTATTGTTGTAGCAGTGTAGTTGCTTATTCTGTTTCGTTTACTTGCTTTTTCTGTTTCTTGTAACATTTAGGTATTTTATATATGGAATAAGTATTGTATGGGACTATTACATAAAATATGGGACATATTTATGTCCTACAATCGCAGGGCATTTGACATTCATAATGGTTTTGGTATGGACACACCTGCCTAGAGGCGGACTATCCCTCACAATGTAGGACAGGTGGTAACCCTAACCATTGGGCTAGGCTTAACAATTGGCGGCGCGCTAACACAATGCATTTCACTTCCACTTGGTATAACTATCGACACTACAATGGAATATGGGCACAGGGTTTTAAATATCATTTTTTCGAGGGACGGGGACTCAATATTCAGCTACGTGCCTTCGTGTTTACTTTTTATTTTGGTGTTCGCAAAACTGTCTTGTATGCTTTGCATACATTTCAGTACCCATGGACACTGACAGGAGTAATTACTGTTAGAGGCAGGCTCTACTAGTCAGCATTTTAGAATGCGCATATGCAGTCGACATGTTCACGCCTCCGTGCAGTGCTTGGACATGCCCCCTGCACTCATACACGTTTCCTATGCATGTGGCCGTTATGGCAGCGCACCTTCATTAATATGCATGTGGTCCTGCTGTGCCATCTCTACGCTGCACAGTCGGTGCAAGGCTAATGCCGTCCTTGTGCCGAGCTTCATGAATCCTGGGGCTTAACCATTAGGCCACCCTCCCAACCCCATTCTTATGAAAACATGAATAAAAAAACTATGTATACCAAGACTATATTTCCCTTATTCTGAAAGAGTTATGGGCCTTGTCAAAATCTAAAATGTGTATAGGTCTGCAGTTGTGAGACTACGTACATATTTGCTGACATCATCAGATCCAAACATAGTGAACGATCTAAAGCATGAAGGAATCTAAGATGATGCATTTGTTTAGTTTACCAGAAGCATTTCAGAAATGAATGGGAATGGAAATTAAACCAGAGGTTGATGAGAATCAGTTAGCAAATGAAAAGGCAAAAAAAAAAAAAACAAATGTAAGATTATAAAGAACAAGATCAGAGGAAAAGGAAAAGAAATGGAAAGAACACAGTTATTGTTTTATTTATCCTTTGTTGACCAGGTTTGTCCCACTAGGCTAGTAGCCTCTTTTCAGAGGAGATATGAGGTGGTATTTAGACTACTAGCGGAAATTTTGCTGGGGCATCAAGGAACTTCTACACTTTTGGATAGGTCTTGTGGGATTTTTTTACATCCACCTGAGTTACCACCAACTCAAATAGGCTTGCCCTCAGGTTAACTTATCATCGAAAGAATGACACATGCAGCACCACCCTTATGTCGCTCAGGAGTGTCATCAATCGATTTACCTGTTCCCAGAAAATAACACACAGCCTTCTGCGTTAAAGGCGGGTGTACTACCTGTTGCTCCACTGACACTGACCTTTAAAGTGACAAATATAGAGAACTGGAGAAAACACATGCTGGCCAAGATCTGATGCATAAATAGTGAAGGAGAGGTGAATTTAATCGAACAATGAAAGGCTAATAATGGTGGTCCAGGATAGGTAATTACACATAAGTTGGTTTACATAGTCTATAGAAAAATTGGAAGAACCAGACAAATACAGATTCTGCAAAACAAAACTAGAAGCAGTTGTGCCTCTCATTGCTGATTCTGATATATCCATGAGTGAGGGTCTGTTGCCGAAAGGCACAATAGTGTGCAAATACTACTATATATAAATACCTGTGATGCACTGGAAACATGAATCATAAAGTATTACTGAAAATGATGGCGATCCGATCACATGGGATCTTCTGTTCCCAATAGTTAAGATAATAGAAGCAAGGATACTGGATATAGATATCCAATAAAAAGGACATATGGAACATTAATCTCTGAAATAACTACACCTGTCAATTATAGTGTCCTATATACAAAGAAACACAGACTCATAAAACACCAGGATTTTCAAGAAGAAGCTAGCATAATGTGGTATAAAGACAGACAGACACTTCCAAAAATAATAGGAGCAACAGGGATAAAAAAAGAATTTTCAGACATAGCTAAATGTGCTACCTATACATGTAACTCCATCTGACTCACAGAAGAAGGCAATTCTGGGTACATTGTGGGTGCTGAGAAGAGTACTATTAGCAAAATCAATGACTGAAGCAATATTAATTGCATGAACTTTAATTATACACTGAATCAAGAGTGGGGTTCATTCCTGTCACAGTGTTAGAAACCCAAAACATTGGGAGCATGTAAAAAAATCAAAAGGGAGAAAGGAATCAGGAAAGAGCAATTGATTCAATCTGTGGATTTATACATACACAGGTTTGTGCTGTCATTCATACAGGAATACATTTGCTAGAAAGCATCATTTTAAATTAAAATTACAGACTATTAATTAATAGGTTCATAGGTTCGTACTAGGCTATCTGCCCAAGGGCATTTATAAGCCTAGCCCATAGTTATTTGGCTTCCTTTAGTTTGAATAAAACTATGCCTATTATTTTGCTGTGCCTCTGTCAAGCAGTGACACTGAAGTAATCCCTGGGGTATATCTCCCATCCATTGGTCAAGATTCCTCTTGAACAAGGCCAGCAGTGCTCTGCCTCACATGTACCGGGATTTTGTTCCACAGCATAGGGAGTCTCTGGGTGATGAATCTGTCCCTCCAGCACGTTCTATTAATAACCGTGTCAAGGTTTAAGTCTCCCGCCCTGAGATTTCCCTTAGCATAAAATTATTTTGCATATGACTTGCAAAAAACATCAAATGAAACAACTGCATGTAGTTTAACTTGAGTTCTTGTTAAAGTTTTTTTTTCTAAGTATATGTGCATATTCTAGAAATACTTTAAACCTGGTTGGTATTCATCTGGGAAAACTCATCTGAAACACATATACACCTACATATTCCTTTGTGCAGAAGAAATACCACTGCTTTATAATCCAACAGCCTGAGATTGCACAAGTGCGGTTCTATAATCTTTACTGACAAGAACTATTGTCAGGAAGTTTAAGGGAAATATTTGCATTAATAATCTCCTGAAGACTTTAACCAACAGCAACAAGGCATTAACCATTGTAGTTCTCTATCACTATGTTCAGATTTTAACCTATTAATATCTAAATCAGTAAAATCTGAAATATTCATACAAACTACATATATAGGAAAACTGCAATGCACATAAGAACTCTCAGTTTTACACACATTGAACTGAATTTCTGTTAAACTGAGAAGAATTCCTGCTCTCTTGTAGGTACTTAGTTCTGTTTAACAATTTTTCTGGTAAACATCGCAGATGTGGACATTAGTGATGGGATGGCCCAACCCCACATGTCTCTGTGGGGAATACACCTGGTCAATATCCATATAGTAGACAGTTTTATTGAAGTAATGCAAATTTGGGCAACCAGCAAAGTTAGGACATGTATCTTCATAACAGTGCAGTACTTAATAAAGAGAAGGGGACCCAGTGTAAAGCCTCAAAAGACTATTCTAGTGCCTAATCTATTACATGAGAAGGTACCACCAACCCTCCTTCTATGTGCATGATCATAAATCCACTTGGCAATTTCTGAAGTGATATAGGGGTTAATATTTAAATTGGTACACCTATCAAAAATGCAAGCATGACAATCATTATATTCAAAAGTAAAGACAGAATGATTTCCCATAAATGTCATCAGTCGACTCATCATAAATGTCAAACAAATTAAGCAAATAAGAATTATCCTTCACAAATGCATATTCACTAAAATTAAGCATTTGCAAGCTTCCAGTTTTTACTATTAATGAAATTGACTAACATCTGGCACATGATCTAGGGAGGCAAATACGAAAATAATTTTAAGAATGAGTTACAGCATTGCCCTTGAAAAGAGGCACTTCAACAGCTATTCTCAAGAGTAGGCACATATACAACAGAGAACCTGACATTAAAACCATAAGGAGGTGTTCAGCAGTAATGCACTATTTTCTAACAGCAAGGCAGATAGGCTTATTACTCTGGCCCATGGTGCTGCTATTTTTAGTCTTGTTAATAGCTTTCAGTGTCTGGTCTAGAGTGACAATGGGAGTAGTAGTATTTAAAATAACCAAATAAATAAATAAAAGGAGAGGACACCAGGATGTGAAGGAGGAGAAAAATTCATTAGGTAGCACATTTGTTGTGACTTTTTATCAGAATTGGTATTGTTGTTCACTTTAAGTTCAGTGCAGTATTAAGCATTACTACTAGTACTCCCAATACCATTGACAAAAAAAGCTTTGTGATTTTTTTATCTACTTTATTTTATTTTTTGAATTTGTTAACCGGGTACAGCACTATTCCGATTCAACCCATTTTAGTCTCAACCCATTTCAGTCTTATTCCTCAAGGAGTTAGCCTCCTTCAGTCCAGATTCAGCCTTCCTCTTTCTAATAATGCATTTAAGACCTGTGTGGACTTCTCCCAATTGATGAGGATTTTCTTTCATACAAATCATAAAGTTTTCTCTTCTTATTATACAGTGTTTTTGAACATTCCACAGTGGGGACTACCCCTGAAATTCCCATTTTTTATGAAATCATGAACAGATTCACATTAAGCGTTTTGTTTGAGATTTTGCAAGCTTTGCTGATCTGAGTCCTTTGCTCATCTCCACAGTAAAGTCCTCTCTTTAATATTATACTGGTAGTCACTGATAAAGCCAATAGTAATATCTCATTCTAACCACCTTCTGAAATTTCTTTGCAAAATTACACCATAACTGCAGAAAATTATTTTATAGGAACATCTTATTATGATTTAAATATTTTCAGTAAGTGGTTAAAATAATGTACATGCAAAAAACCCTTTTAAAGTGTTCCACAGGCAGAAATATCTGATGATCATCCTTACTTGAGAAATATTTTCTACCACCATACCAACATTTATTTTTATATTGCTGTTTCAAATATCACACATTATAGGGTACAATTATCATAACATTTTATTTCAGTAATTTTAATGTCACAGTTGCACAGACATTCATACACAAAGGAATGGTTTCATTATAGGAAAGGAAAGCAAATATGTTTCTATCATTTATGTATGTATGTATTTATTTATTTAATAAAATGATACTATATTTATTGTGAAATATGCAAAACAGCAGCTCTTTTAAAGTGCCATTTATAATGAAGACTTTACAAACCATCTGCCTCAGAGCTCATTAAATTCTCTACTACATCACAAATTAACTGATCTACAACACTCTTAAGATGCAAGGTAATAGTTATTCAGAGAAGCAGACATATATTTAATTTAAATATTATAGTGAAACAACCAAGACTGACAACTATATTAAAACAGTCATGTAAATTGTAAAAAGATCATATCCAGTTTAATCCTGATTATGTAGATTTTTGCAATAAAGATGATAACACACTTTAATTTTGTGAAAGTATTAATTTGTGATGCAATATGCCCAGTTTTATTATTCATAACTAGAAACATATTAGGGGCGCATACTGTGTAGTTTAGAAATTTCAGCACATAACTTAAAACATGAGGGCCATTATAGAATCCACCCACAGCTACTTCTCACTATGTGTCCTTGATTGAGTCATTTAACATCTATTTACTTTGATTTTGATTTATTTTTCATTTGTGCACTATTGTGTTATACTCTATCCTGCCACGATAAATTGAACAGTTCTGCTACAGCAAATATTTTTCCTTGCTTACATGCCTATTTCTGCAGTAGCTTGTCTTGTGAAATAAAGACAAATGTCAAGTTCATAACATATTTAAAATATATTTAATCATGCTGCACAGCTTTTAAACATTTATTACGCTCCCAACAAATGCTACCTCTTGTTAAGCCTACTTTTATTAATAATATAGCAATCATTTATATAAGCCAAGAATAAAATCATTCCAAGGCCATGAAATGTTTCTCTGCTGTCTTAACAAATACCATTCTAAGCTAACCCTTACATGCCAGTTTACCTCCTCACAGTGGAATGATATCAGACACATTGTAAAAGGTACTCTTCATGATGCCTTATAAATAAAATATTTTGTTATGCCTAACAAAAGCCAGAGCAGTGTAATTCAGATACGCGGTGAAATCTGTAATAATTACCCACCCTTGGAAATGCTGGATCCCGGTTTGTAGGACTGTATGACCTACACCTATGAAATACAGGTTATTTGAAAGTTATTCCAACACATACTTGCACAAGTAATATTAAGTAAATTATTTCATGGAAAGTGCATATTGAAGATTCTTCTTCTTCTAAGGAATGGTGGCTACCTTTTGTTTAATAACCATTTTTCTTTAGCCACATCACTTATTTGCATACGAAATGGAGGAATCCTTTCCTTTATAACCTTTTTATTTCTTTTGTCCTATTAATAAACAGATTCCTCAACAATTTATGTCTAATGTTAGGCACTGTCCTAAATTTCTGAATGAAATAAGACCACTACAAACATGGAATCAAACAAGTATTTGTGCATGAGCCCTAGGCTAGATGTAGCTCTAAGAAGTAACCTTCTGTCACTATACTGGACTCCAGAATAAGCGTAAGTCAGTGAAGCATGTCTGGAAAGTCTAGAGTGCCTTCTGTTGGCAACCCTGTAGGTGTTCTATTTCTGCACCGCACACTGTTGAATTATGTCATCTAATTTGGAAAGCTGTAGCTAGGAAATGTTAAATTCAATTTGTTGTGGAGTGTCAGGGGTACCTTCTCTATGGTTAAAGCATTCTTAGTACAAGGTTTCCACTGAACTGTGGACTATTTTTGAATTAGCAAGGCAGATCTGTAGAAGTATTGTTTAGGAGTATCATGCATATATCCAAAAATCAGTTGTAGAAGACCATACCAATTCATTTCTTTTTCTCCCCTCTTTTTTGTGATACTTTCTCATGGATGATGTATATAACTGTAAGTCCATTACCAGAGAGTATATTGTATATTCTAGATGCAGTTCTTTTATTTTTATCATGCTAATAAGGTTGCAGACAACAAGTTGGGTTTTCTTTATTGGCATCTGACATGTTGATTTCCTATTTGGTTATGTTATATGCTGTGTTTTTGCTGTTTGCAATAAAGTTGGTTTGAATTATATAAGAAATTATGTTTTGCAGAAATGTTATACATATATAAAATTCTTACAAATGTACAATTTAGAAGGTGACTGTTTTTCTAATTTCTAGTATCGATTGCTGCTGTGATGTTCTGAAATGTTACTGCTTCGCTAACAACTGTAGCTGTAGAAGCCATATGCTTTTTCTAGCTAAACTGCTCGGGCAAGTTTCCTTGCCTTATGGACAATGTAGAATGTACTCACAAATCTAAGGCAAACATTGAATCTTCTACCACTACGTTTCTGTCAGATATACAGGTCTTTCTGTGCGTATTCAAGCACAGTGTAGCCCGCATGACCTTCTATTTACTTTTCAAGGTCTCTGTGGTGCTCAATGCACTCGCATTGTAGTGGATGGACTTGTATACCAGTGGAATATGCCATGCATCAATAAGGCATTAAATTATTATGAAATATTAAGGAATCACATTATATGTCATTAACATATGTTGACAATGTTTGGGCAGTGATCATGACTTGTCTACATCATAATGATAAGCCACCTCTGCAGTCTTTCTTCTTATTCTTTTAGACTATGCCTGTGTGAAAGTTCTAAGGGAATAAAGACATCACAGCAGAGATGCTGCACAATCCTGCTCGATCTTTTGGGATCTGGAACTTTATTGCGTATTTTCAGTACTTTCCAACATTCCTGTAATAAATTTGAGAAATCTGTAAATCATACTGTGTTTTCACAATTCTGCACGTATTTTCTTTTCTTCAGCAATTGATCAGGCATGCCTAGAACAAAAAATAAAGAATATTAATTTCAAACCATATACTGTACTTACAATGCAGGCTGTCTCATGGGCACAGGTTCACAAACATTAATGTGGCATCTGGGTGACAACAGGGATGTGGATACAGCAGTAGCTTGTGTTCCAGGGACAAAATACACCATTAGTTCTGTGATTTGAAGTGTTTCAAAGTACAGTGTGAATCAGCATCAGTTATTATGATATCTGACAATTATGAGTGGCATTTTCTGTTGTTATTGCATTCTAATGGTGGAAGTACTGTGCAGGCAAGAAAATAAAATAGCAAGTGCAGCAGGAAACACTCAGATCTAAGTTGCCACATTGAAGAGTCTCTCATTGAATTCATGTTGCTTATGGCAATGTTACAAAATACTAAAGGAATCAAATATGCATAACTGAAACAAGAGTGGAAAGTCAAAAACCCATAACAAGTGCCTTAAAACTACAAATCCCAATTATAATGACGCTAAAAACTTTGGTGAGTAAGTCCTGAAAACCGATTGATGAATTGCTGATCTAGACTAGACAGTTGAGTAATACAGTGGATGACCTAAAATAGATATCACATAATGAACCATTATTTAGAGGTCTTGCCAGAAGAGAAAGCAGGTGTCAAACCTATACAATTTATTATAAAAGCAATGCTGCATTTTCTCCTTCTATCTTTTCCTGCAGTGATAGAGCTCATAGACTAACTTCCAGGTCCAATACCTTAATTTGTACTGGACGCTTATCCTTCAGTTGCTAGACTTCATTTGCATGAAGGTTCACAGAAAAAATGCCAGTCAGCTAGGGAAACCAAGGTAATAGCTGGGAACTAGTGAAAGTTTACAGCATCAGATTTTTTCTCATGTAGAAAGTGATGGGCCATGCATTCCAGTGGATATGAGACTTAGGGTATACTTTTCACCTGTTGTCCTCAGCAACCTTAAAATCATCCACAGTGGTAAGCAACTCAATTTTGATAACATTTGAAGAGACACAAGAAGGAAAACTATCCCAGTGAAAACAACCCCAGTGAAATTATACCAAAGAAAAATAAATAAACCTGCTCCAATAATAATACCATCTACCCACTCCTCTCCAAAACAAAAAATAAATAAATAAAATAAAATAAAAAATTACAGTTTGTTATATTAGCTATTATTCCAGCTGGTAATAGTTTTGTTCCTCTAGCTGAAGTTTGAGAGCATAAAAAAGGTGTGAAATCCCATATATCAGACCCTACCAGCCAAGAGTTGGAAATCATGGACAGAACATTGAAGAAAGTGGAATTATCAAAATCTTTTGCTGCAGTGAATAATGGACACCTCATTAACTGAAACTTAATAATATTGTTTGGTTCCACCAGTTTTCTTATTTCATTTCCAGTGGAAAAACTCTTTTGCTTTAAGAGAGGAAATACACTGCTAACCATAGGATCATAGGTATATACTAGGCTAACGACCACCAGGGCCTTTATAAGCTTAGCCACACAACCCAGCCCAATTGCCTCCCTTTGTAACATGTGCATCTAAATTGGAAGAGTATGTTAGGAGGAATATGTTAATTAGGGGGTTGCTAAAAATTTATGCTGGGGGGGTGTTAGTTAGGGAAAGTATACTATTGGCTTTTGTCTGTAAGAGACATGGTGACCTGCCCAGGGATGAATGTATGATTTTTTCATCCAATGGTCAATTTTATGTTTGAATAGGATTACAGATGGACTCTGCCTCACATGCATGGGGGCCTGTTACAGAGCATAATGATCCTTTGAGACACATATCTGCCTCAGCAGTGTGTTCTGTTTATGGTACAAGCAAAGTTTAAATCCCTGTATCTAGTGTTTTTGCTGCTGTTCATTTTGCATATGTGCAAAAGCTCCATCAGGGCTAGATCAAAGGATGCCTTATAAACTAAGCTCAGATTGCATCTCAACAACCTGTAAGAGACCATGTATAGAGACAGGGCTCTAAGGTGATCTGTATAGGACAATGTGTTAATACCCTGTATTCTCTTGGTGAGGAACCTTTCTGGACATTGCAACTGTTGCATATGCCTAGTCAGGCACATGCTTAAGGGGGTGTTATACTCAATAATGGGTGTGATAAGGGCAAAGTAGATTATTTCTATAATTCCTTGGACCTGGATGCCATACCCTTGCTTATAAGTTAGGCAGCATAGGATAATTTTCTTACTACCTTGGCTATGAGTTGATGAAAGGCCAGGTTACTGTATGCAAATGTTCTCAGATCTCTAACTATCTGGTCAACTCTTAGGTGTGCCTTAACAATTGAGTAATTTGCCTGGGTTGACATTTTCCCAGAGACCACTATAATACACATCTTTGCACTGAGTTTAAATCTGCGGCTTTGGCAGGATGTTGGTGGCATGGGGGGAGGTGGGTTTATGATAGCTCCCAATCTGCAGTCTTCTGCAAACTTTGTAAGCTAGAGGCCCTTGACATTAGGCTTGACCTCCAAGAAGTAGGTGCCAAGCAGGAGTAGGCCGAGCACAGACCCTTGTGGTACTCTGCTGGTGACTTACTTCTTAGTGGAGGTGGTCTCGCTGATCCTGACTTCTTGGGTTCTATCTGCAAGCCAGCTGGCAGTCCTTTGAGGTATGAATGCATTTATGCTTACTTCAGTGAGTTCATCTACATTATCTGAGTGGGGTATTGTATCAGATGCATTTGTCAGATCTAGGCAGATGGTATGTACTATGCACCCTTTTCCCTACATCCATTGCCTTGATTACTTTGTCAAAAAATTCTACCAGGTTGAGTAGGCATGAACTTCCCCTCACAAAACTAAACTGGGATGTGTCCAGTCTCTGTAGGTCGCCAATATCTTTGATGATCATTTCCATTTAAAGTTGTTCCATGGCTTTGCATATTAGACTAATTAAACTAATAGGTCTGTAGTTTCTGAGGTTAGGTGATGATCGACCATTGTCAAGGCGGATAACCATTGCTGTCCTCCATTCTCTTGGTATGTAGCTTGTTTTGAGGCTGTAGTTGAAAACTGACTCAAGTGGTCTTGATAGGTCATGTGTCATGCTATTTAGTAGACAGCCCAGGGTGTTGTCAGATCTCAATGAGTCTGTGTTTTTTGCCTTAGCAAGCACCAGGGTTAGCGGGGGTGGGGGGGTGGGAGTGAAGTTTGAGATGACTTTGTCAGCGATCAGGTTTGCTATGTCCCTTTGCTCAGTTAAGGTGGTACCATAACTGTAGAAGTACTTGTGATCATCTTTAGCCTGAGAGGCTACCTTGAGCTTGTAATTGGCCTTGTTGGATTTAAGGCTAGTCCTCTTAGTTTCCTGTTTGGTTTAATTAGTGAGCTTCAGCATACTTTCTTTCAGGTTTCATACCTATTTGTCAGTGCATCTCAACAAAATCTTTAGCATAACTGTTTAAAGCTATAATCATATATAACAAAATGTCTTATAATCCATGTTGTTACAGGCATATAACAAAAAGTTATTTGTGTGCTGGAAGCTTAAGTGTCCGGCATTAGTTTGAGGCAGGCTTTCTATGTCTTGTTTTAAGAGAAAACATGTAATTCTTTAATTTTGGGATTAAACAGAATATGTATTCATGGGTAGCTGAAAGAAATCATGCTTTAGGCATTTCTGACACAATTGCACACAGCCTGTGCTCAGTCATTATTGCTTTGTAACAGTGAATACAAGTAGAAGTTATAGAAGAATACCCTGTTTTAACTTTCTGGAATAATACTTTTAGGGTAGCTTACATTTTAGCTTCCCCAACATGATTATACTTTATCTCACACCCT
>NC_056739.1:1893017163-1893029663 GCF_019279795.1 Protopterus annectens | reverse complement strand
CCTATACCTAGCAAGCAGGGCAGCCCTGCACAGGAAAGGGACCCCAGTACTGCTCATGGGTCTAAAGGAACCCATGGTGGGCAGCACAGACTTCTCCAACAGAATATGCCAGTAGCAGGGGAAGCCCCTAGTCCAGTTACACATCCAGCAGCTAGGGTTAAATGTTTTGAATGCAACCAGTGAGGCCATGTGGCATACTGGTGTCCACTGAGGCAAGGAGGGGAGCAAAAGGTGAGGGAGCCAGTAAGTGGGAAAGACAAAATGCCAATAGTAGGTTATCTTGAGACAACAAGGGTGCCAAACTACCATCCTGCAGATGTCCTGATAGTGAAGGATTTGGATGAGGTAGTACCATGTGTTTGTCTAGTTACACTATGTCAGGCTAGGAGACAAGCATGTGAGTCTGGTAGCCTGTGGTAAACCCAGACAGACTGCATACTTGCAGCCAGGACTGGTGAGGTGGTTACTTCAGGGAGGGAGCTTCCCAGTAGCAGTGAGACTGAAGGTGAGCCACAGCTCCTTGGGGGTACTGATGGTCCCTTAGACAGAGGACTGCAAAGGTTGAGTTGAGTAGTAGTACCCAGGCTGACAGTGAGGCACAACTGTCAGAGGATGCCAGACTTCCTTTGGAAGGGGAGCTGGGAAGGGTTGCAAGGAGAGAGTCGAGACAGGCTCAGCTCACAGACCCTACATTGGAGGGCCTGAGGCAGGTAGCTAGGGAGGCACCTGCTTTTTCAAGGAAAGGGGGAATCTGTATACTGGGACAAAGGGTTACTATGCAGTGAGTGGACCCCTGAGGGAGGGCCAAAAGGTGAGAGAGTACAGCAGTTGGTAGTGCCTAGAGCCTACCATCTGGCACTTCTAGTCATACCCTTGATATTCCCTTTGCAGGTCATATGGGCATAAAAATTTATAAAGAGGTGTACTATGCAGAACTTCTATTGGCCTAGAATATCCAGAGTTGTAACAGGGCACTGCAAGACCTCTGGGCAGTGCCAAAAGTTAGGCAAGGCAGGAGACAAGGTGAGAGCTGCTTTGATGCCTTTGCCTGTGATTGAGGAGCCATTTCAGAGGGTAGTTATGGATATTGTGTGTCTACTGAGTACCCCAAGTTCCACAGGGAAAAAGTATATCCTAGTGGTAGTGGCTTATGCTACATGATACCTTAAGGCAGTGGCTTTGCCCTCCATTGAGGCAGAGAAGCTGGCAAATGCTTTGTTAGAGATTTTCAGCAGGGTAGATTTCCCAAAAGAAATACTAACTGACAGAGGTACCAATTTCGTGTCAGACCTGCTGGCTTGTCTGTGGAAGTCCTGTGGGGTAAAGCACATGAAGACCACCCCCTACCATCCCCAGACTAATGGTCTTGTTGAGAGGTTAAACTCTACAATCAAGTCCATGCTATGGGCATTTGCAGATCAGTTTAAGAAGGAGTGGGACAAATATTTGCCCCATTTGTTGTTTGCTTAAAGAGAGGTTCTCCAGGAATCCACAGGTTTTTCACCCTTTGGGTTGCTGTATGGGCATAGGGTGATGGGACCTCTAGATTTAATTTGAGATGACTGAGAAGGTGAGTGTGAGCCTCACAAGGAGTCTGTTGTGCCATACATCCTGAACTTCAGGACAAGGATCAGGGAACCAATGGGCTTGGCCCAGGTGAACCTGGCAGAAGCCCAACAATAGTAAAAGGTGTGGTATGACAGGAATGCTTGAGCTAGAGAGTATGCTGTGGGGCAGCAGATAATGGTTCTCATTCCTGTCAGACATACCAAGCTGCAAGTAGCTTGGGATGGACCCTACAAGGTGGCAAGAAAGGTAAATGATGTTAATTACATGGTGAATCTACTAGGAAGCAGGCAGTGGCATAAACTGTACCATGTTAACATGATAAAACCTTACCATGATAGGAAGGGCTTGTGTTCAACATTTGCAGTGGATTGCAGGAGGAGTCTGAGGGTGATCTGGTGACTGATCTCATCAGTGAGGCTCGAGCTGACACCTCGGTGGAAGGGGTAGCAATGTCCCAGCAGCTGTCTCCTACCCAGGTTTGAGAAATCCAAGCAGTGTTGCAGGAATTTGGGGGCATGTTCACTCAGAAACCAGGGTGCACTCACCTGGGGCAGCACCCTGTGGATACAGGACCCCAAAGACCTATTAGTCAGGCCCCTTATAGAGTGCCTGAGAGAGTCAAACAGACTCTGAGGGAGGAGGTACCAGAGAAGTTGGAACTAGGGGTAATTCAAGAGTCCAACAGTCCCTGGGCCTCCCCAGTGGTGCTGGTGCCAAAGAAGGATGGCAGCACCAGGTTCTGTGTAGACTACAGGGAAATTAAATAGTCACACAGAGTCAGATGCTTACCGCATGCCTAGGAAAGATGAGGTCCTAGAGCAGCTGGGTGGGGCTAAGCATCTTACAACAATTGATCTTACCAAAGTTTACTGGCAGGTGCCCTTGACTCCCAGTACTAGAGAGAAGTCAGCCTTTGTCACTCCTTTTGGCTTGTATGAGTTCACAAAAATGTCCTTTGGGATGAAGAATGCCCCAGCAACTTTCCAGAGGCTGGTAGATCATATCCTAGCAGGAGCAGGAGGGTTTGCACTTGCTTACCTAGATGATATTGCCATCTACAGCCTTTTCTGGCAAGAGCACCTTCAACATGTCAGGGAGGTGCTTGGCAGACTACAAAGGGCAGGGTTGATCATTAAGCCAAGCAAATTTCAGGTGGGTATGGCAGAGGTCTCCTACCTGGGACATAGAGTGGGGAGTGGTAAGATAAGGCCAGAACCTGCCAAACTGGAAGCTGTTCAGGCATGGCCTGCACCTGTTACCAAAAAGCAGGTGAGGGCATTTTAAGGGACAGCAGGGTACTACAGAAAGTTTGTCCCCAGTTTCAGTGCCATAGCTGCTCCCCTCACAGACCTGACAAGGAAGAACAGGCCAGATAAGGTAGTCTGGACCCCAGCATGTGAGCAGGCATTCCAGAAGCTTAAAGAAGCTTTGGGAGGACCCCCTGTGTTAGCCAGTCCAGATTACAGCAAATAATTTGTTGTGCAGGTGGATGCTTTGAACCATGGGGTGGGGGCTGTACTTAGCCAGATTTCTTCAGAGGGGAAAAAGCACCCAGTGGTTTATCTCAGTTTTAGGCTCCAACCCAGGGAGGAATGTTATGCAGCTGTAGAAAAGGAATGTCTAGCCATAGTGTGGGCAGTACAGAAACTTCAGCCTTAACTGTATGGAATGAAATTAACTGTTATGACAAATCATAACCTCCTAACATGGTTAAGCTGAGCCAGCCAGCAAAATGCCAAGTTGATAAGATGGAGCCTGGGGTTGCAGGGATATAATATATCTGTGCAGCACTGCAGTGGGATTAGCAATGCCAATGCAGATGGGCTATTAAGACAGGGAATGGGGTAAGGTGCACTCATATAGACCTAACTCCCTCAAGCGTTTCTCAAGGGTCACTTGAAAAACTAGCTTGAGTTCTCCAGGGGGGAGATATGTGAAGATTGGATGAAGACAGATGAAGGCTGCCAGCCTAGCCAGATAGAATTTTGGAGATAATTCTGTTATCTGTAAATATTAATGTAAACAGGCTTGTTGTCTTAAATGGTGAAAATAGTATTACACATGGAACTAGAAAAAAAATGTAACAACAGTGCACTCTACTGACCAAGTAAAGCATGTTGTGACTCTTTGATGTTAGGACTCGGAGCCAGTCAGTATAGAGTGGAGCATCCTGCCTATTCTTTTAAGTCCAAAGTTAATGGCCAGAATTTCCATGCATAAATGTCCTTTATTGCTCTGGTTTCTGCTCAGAGGTGAAACATGTAAATATAGTTTATTTTAGCCTGGAAACCCAGGGAAGTGTGAAAAATGATGTAATGTAACCCAGGGAAGTGTGAAGAATGATGTAATGTGAACCAGGAATGTGATTTTAAAAACAGAGAGAATCAGAGAGTATTAAGCATTTTTGTCTTGACCATCCAACTCATCAGCACTGTCTTGCTCTATATGTAAGTTTATCTTAGACTTGTGTTTTCTCTTAGAAATAGCTAGAAACTAGAAATATTAGACTAACCCCAGGATTCATGAAGCTCGGCACAAGAACGGAATTAGGCTTGTGCCGACTGTGTGGCATAGAGATGGCGTAGTAGCACCATATGCATATTAATGAAGGCACGTTGCCGCCACATCCACATGCATAGGAAACATGCAGGAGTGCATGGGGTGTGTCCAAGCACCGCACAAAGGCGTGGACATGTTGGCTGTTTACGTGCAACCTAAAATGCTGAATAGTACAACCTGCCTCTAATAGTAATCACACCTGTCAATGTCCTTGGATACTGAAACGTATGAAAAGCATGTAAGACAGTTTTGCGAACACAAAAATAAGAAGCAAACACAAATGCACGTAGCTGAATATTGAGTCCCCATCCCTCGAACAAATGACATTTAAAACCCCATGCCATTATTCTATTGTAGTGTCGATAGTTATACCAAGTGGAAGCAAAACGCATTGTGTTAGCGTGCCGCCAATAGCTAAGTCTAGCCCAATGGTCAGGGTTACCACCTGTCCCACATTGTGAGGGACAGTCCCCCTCTGGGCAGTTGTGTTCATACAAAATCCATTATAAATGTAAAATATCCTGCAATCGTAGTTATTTCCGTATGTAAAATACCTACATGTTACAAGAAACAGAATAAGCAAGTAAATGAAACAGAAGAAGCAGCTAAACTGTTACAACAATAAGGTTACATTTAGGCAAAAAACAAAAGTACTCTCTGTTGTACTGACCGTGGATATGTGTTGCCCTGAAAAATCTGGTGTGTCTCAAATATATCCCATCCTGGCCATATGAAAAGGTGGCAACCCTAACAATGGTCAGAGAACTCGCACAATAACTGGCCAGCCTCTTAATCCCATCTAAACCAGTGACCTTTAGAGGAAAGGTGGTGAATTACACTGAATGAATAATGACAATAATTAAGAGTAATAGACATCTTTTACTTCAGGAAATAAGTATTAATACATATGCTCTGATTTTGTCAAAGTTTCAAGTTAATAGTACTAATATTTTAAAAGTGTCCGTGATTGTCCCTGATTTGTCCTTGCCTTGTCCCTGTTACTGTTGAAATTAGTCTCTGAGTGGTTGAGAGGTCCGTACACATATGTACACCAACCAACTGTCACATTTGTTGCCAGTACTGTTGAATACCTGTAGTGAAGTCATATATCCTAGCTACCATCCATGCGGATTGTACCACGGATGGTGTAGTGGTCAAAGCGGTGACTAAGGTGTGTCTGTTTCTGGGTGCAAGCCATGCAAGGGGTGCTAATTTTATGTGATGCCCTCGGATATAGGGAGGTAAAGCCAGCAGGGATGCGTGGAGGACATTCAACAGTATGGGAAATGTAAATAGGTATGTAGGTATATATGTATGTGTATGTACAGGCATATATATATATATATATATATATATATATATATATATATATATATATATATATATATAAATGAACATGGTCACAATAAAGCAGTCATAACGAATGTGAAGGGAAACACCAGCGGAACCCCCCCACCCCATATTATGTAGTGCCGACATATCAAGCTGGTCAGAGGTGGGCAAACCCCTGCTTCTGTAAACACAGGTAGAATGGTAACGTTGGTACTAACTCTGTCCATGTGCTAATTCTGACTTTCAAACAGGTACAGCGTTGTTCCGGTCTCCAGTCGGACAAGCTTAAACCCAGATGAACACCCTGACAATCAAACACACGTATGTGCTAGGACTATAATCTTCGGAGTTCTGAATATCCTCGGAGTGAGTAAACATGCAGCACGGGTCCAGAGCAGTAGGGAATAGGGAATGGTGCATGTGTAGTACTGCAGTTTTCCCAGCCGGAGAATGGATGCCTGCTGTGTAAGTGAAGTGTTGTGTCGTGTGTTCAGGTAACTATAAACCATGGGTATACATATAAATGAAGCAGAACACCAATAGTGTAGTGGTTAGAGCATGCACCTAACATAAAGGCATTCCCGGTTCAAGTCCGACTATAGCACATATCATTTTCCTTGTTGAATGAATGTCGCTGTGCTGTAAAGCCAACACTTAAACATGTAAAGGTGAACGTGTGTTTTGCATGGGGCCATTAACTGGATTCCTTCAATCAAAGTGGTACTGTCATAATGAATAATGCACATGTAAGCACACATAAACGGCAGTGTAACACACAGTAAGCATAGGTGAGTGCGCCTGCGGGGGTGTAAGCAGCTCCCAGCATAGGAAATATATGTTTTTATGTACAGATGTAATTTATATACATATATATATATATGTATATATATATATATATATATATATATATATATATATATATATATATATATATATATATATATATATATATATATATATATATATATATATATATGTATATATATATATATATATATATATATAGATATATACACACACACACACACACACACACACATATATATGTGTGTGCGTGTGTGTGTGTGTGTGTGTGTGTGTGTGTATAGATATATATCCACAGACATGAAATATATATATATATATATATATATATATATATATATATATATATATATATGAAGAATAAATGCCGTAAGACTAAAGCATACACAAGGGTTGTGAAGGGAATCGAGAGCAACTAACGTATTTTATAGTGCTTGCAGCATATGTCAGATAAAGCTGCCCAAGAGTGAGCAGAGCACCACTATTTACACCACAGGCAGGGTTCTACCAGTGGGCATAACATCATTGAACTGCTATGTCTACATTACACACAGATGGAATGTAATTCATGTTGGGACCACCTACACTTGTAAACCACAAATGGCTGTAATCCATAACACCAGGAAAGACACGTATGTGCAAATATAAATGGCAGGAGACCATGTGAATACACGAGGCAGGACAAAATGTGTGTAGGGCCCCAAACGATCTGGAGAGGGCAATGTGTAAAGGTGTGTCATGGCTGCGATATCAAGTGGATAATGGCTGTTACGCATGGAAACTCAACACGGGTGGGGGTGGAGGAACTATGGGTATGCGATTATGGATCCAGGAGTGCCAGGGTTGGTTGGGCTGGTTCCAATGGGCTGCCCCATGTAGGTCATCTAGTACATAATAGGTATATATGCATATGCACATGCAGACAACAATATGTTGAAGTACATTCTCTGTAAGACATGCACTCCATTTATTGACATAAATAATATGAATGTGCACAGACAAACAAAGACAGTAGCTGGAATAATAGGCCTGTGCAGACGAGGAACAGGTCAAATGACACTGCATCAGAACCCAGTTACCATCGGTAATCCGTACATGAACATATTGCGACATATGTCCACTGTATAATGTGCTAAATACCGATTACAAGATAACCGGAGTGAAGTGTCGGTGTCATAATGACTAAGGCAATAGTATGCTGGTGAAGCATATATAAAACCCAATACGCATGTGTAAGTGCATATGAGCGGGAAATGTATTGGTCAATGGACACACAGATGTATATATATTCATATAGATATATATATATATATATATATATATATATATATATAGATATATATATATATATATATATATATATATATATATATATATATATATATATATATATATATATATATATATGTATATGCACATATATACACACACACAAAAAAAACACATATATATATATATATATATATATATATATATATATATATATATATATATATATATATATATATATATATATATATATATATATATATATATATATATATATATATATATTACTGTAAATATACACGTGTACATACCTAAGTTACGTTACAGCAATTATGGGTAACATATGTTCAAACCGGGCATATGTTAGTGGGAGGTCCAATAAACAAATGTCTAACTCCCACCCCCCCCCCCTAGCTAGGCTGGTGAGACATACAGTCACTCAATAAAGGTAAATACACCACTGCTTTCCAGACCACCAGCAGAAAACTACCAGTGGGAGGGATTAGCAAGGCCTACACTTTAAACATGGATCACGGGGTCCCTTGTGGGGCACCAATAATTCGCCTTGTAGGCATACCTGTGATGATTGATGCTACCAGGATGTAGCTGTACATGGAACAGTAGGTTGTGCAAGTCTGATAACACATGGATTGAAAAAAACATATGACGTGTCCCGACACGGGGAGAGTGTGCAGTGTGTATGGGTATGTTCATACCCCAGCTGTGCTCACAGTAAGGATGAGTGCTGTAGAGGGGTGTCAGGTAGGGGCATCATGGGTATGCAATCAGGGGCCTAAGTGTGCAGGTGTTGGTTGGCAGAGATGTATTAGGCCTGCCCTGTGAAAGTAATTAATATTCCTATGTGTGTATAACAGGCGCCCATACCTCCTAAACCTTAAGAGCACATTTACTGGATATTCCGTAAACCATTGGGGGAACACATAGGGACTATATCAGTGAACTGTACCCGATTGTCATGGACGTCCATGATTACAAATCAAAATCTAACACAGTCCCAACTAAACCCTTGTAGAACTAGTGATATTAGTGGACAGGTGGTGAAATACATGTCATGACTAATGGCAACATGTATGAATCATAAACAGCATGTACCTCGTCAAATGTGTATGAATACATATGCTCTGGGACTGTCAATTTGTCAGGTTAATAGTACCAATCATCTGAATGTGTCACTGAAGGTGTTATGCAGTATCCTTGATTCAGTGTTCATTCTCCCGCATTCGTATGTGAGGTCTGCTAGTGACGGAAGGCGCATATTCCGCCAACTACCTTAGGTAGATGATAGCATAATAGGTTGGGGTTACCACCTGTTCACCTTTGCGAGGGACACTCCCCTTCAGGCAGTTGTGTCCTGCAAAATAATTGTTATTATGGCACATGGCCTGTGATTTAGGGCAAATAATCCATATATTGTCTATCGTGGTTGCATAAAATGATTATGTTTTATCTGAAACACCTAGATGTTATAGGAAACAGTATTAGCAACTATAATGTTACAAGAATAACCTTTTATTTAGGCAAAATGGTGAAGTAGTCTATTTTCTACTGGCTGTTTGTATGTGTTGCCCTGCCAAATCTGACATCTCTACATATAGGTCCTATAGGGCTGCCACCTTTCAAAATGGCCAAAGTGGGACCTGCTCCGTAGAAATGTCAGACGTACCAGGTCAGAACATCCCTACAGCCGTGCATAGTACAGAACTGTACATATTTACACAAATAAAAGCTTTGTCTAGTAGCAGTCCACTTGCTTATGCTACTTCACATAACATATAGAAGTGTCATATATACAATAACTGTTACATGCAACTATTACAGAAATGTAGAATATAATATTGTCCTGTAATCAGGACATTTGCTATGTCTTGATTATTTTTGCATGGCACATCCACCTAAGGAGGGACTGTTCCACGCAAAGTGGGACAGGTGTTAATCCTAAAGTCCCACCTCGGCCAATTTAAAAGGTGGCAAACCTACAATAGGTATGCGGTAGCATGACCCGGCAGACGGATGTGGGTCCCAAAACACATTTGCTTGTCTGCATTGCAGAGTATCGGTTCCCATCTATCAGCCAGAAGGGAGCAGGTTGTATGAGGAACATGCATATAATATGATTAACTCACTGGACAGGCCGCCGATTCCGTACAAACGCCATGCCATTGCCTAATGGTTAGCCATACCCGATACTGTATTCATGTAGTCCAATGTAATAGGCATCACAAGGGATAGCACCCACCCAGAGTGAGTGACACATGCAAGCACCATTGTTGGTGCATGTGCAAGTGAGTGAGCGGGCGGGTGTAAGTGTGTTTGGCTACCAGTATGCGAGTATTGCACTGGTAAAGAAATGTGGAGGCTAACCAAGTGTAAGAAGCTGTAACCAGAGGTCAGCAGTGCCTAACACTGCACAAACCCATGCACAACCACTCCCGACTGCTTCAATGTGCCTTACTCCCTCCATATCCAATGGGCTTGTTCTGCCCACAAACAAATAACCATCCTTTGCAAGTGTTGGTAGAAACACTCTGCACGCACAGCTAATGTGAATTACCAATACACCATGGTAAATATACAGACAATAGACAGTACCACACAATACCATACAGCACAGTCATCCAACAGTATAGCAATGTACCAGCAGATATGTCCGGACCACTGGTGTTTGCAGACCTGGTCGTCTTGTTTTTACATGTGTAAGCATGCCCAGTATGACCATTCCACATGTTGTCGACTGACACTGCCATCATATCTTCATGTGTTTGAGCATGCCCAGTATTGCCAACTATATCGCATGTGTTACATGTCCAGGTAGTCTGTACTGAGGTGCGATCTCTGCGTTGTACACTGACAGGTGGCATGCTGTGTCTGAAGGGTATCCGTTGGTCATGTGGCATTGACTGTTGCCACATTTCTGCACAGCGTGGGGGGACATCTGACTGTATCCACATTCCTACACAGCACTGGGGGGGGCACGCACCTGACTGTTGCTTTATGTGTACTTTGGAAGGGGGTACACCTGACACTTGTACACTTTTGCTACTACTATACTGGTATGTCAGGTACTCCATTTCAGTGGGTAGACCTACCTATTGTGCTGGCTAGAGGCATAGCATTGTACTCCAGATGTTAGCTTTAATTACCAACATATTAGCTTCAGACATCCTAGCCTTCACAACCTACATCCAACTGCCTGGCCTGCTGTAGTCTGCCTGTGTGGGTCTGTGGGGGGGGGTCATCCATAGGGCATATTCAGAGGCCATAGTACAACATTTGTCTGTGTTGGTCTACACCTGTCCAGCTGGTTGAGACTTGTGTGGACTGTATGGACACACATGATGCTCAGCCCATTACCCGCAGTGGGTTATGACACCCTGTGTACTACTGGCTACTATTGTGACTCCCGTATGTGCTACAGATGTCATGGTGCCACTATGGACGTCTACTGTCTGCTGCCTTATTATTCGGCCACCAAATTCCCTTGCATGCTCACATCCATACCATAGCTACAGGTACCAACACATTCTAATACAACTGCCAATTGGTAGGTTGACTGACTTACCTTGCGGGTCTGCCAGACCTGAGGATGGTGATGGAGGGCTGCCTATGTCAGATGCACATAGTGCACTTCCTATACATGGCTGAGCACAGGTAGTGTCATGTTTGGCATCCCTTTTACTGTCTGTGCAAGTCAGAGAGGGTGACATTCCTTGGGTCCCTACTGTGTCAGTGCATATGCTATGCGTTGCCTCTTTCCCAAGACCAGGTCATACTGGGCAAGCCTCCTTCTGCCTACTGGGTCCGGCTCAGGTTGTTCCTCCTCCAAGTCACTCTGTGCCTGTAAAGGCTTTGGTTTTGGTGGGGGGCTGTGTGGCCCTGCCCCATGCTGTTCCTGCTGCAGCTATTTCCACAGGATCATATTGTGTAGCATAGCACATACCATAACAATTTGGGTGCATGTAGCTGGTGAATAATGCAAGGCTCCACCGGATGTGTCCAGACACCAGAACCGTGACCTGAGCATCCCAAACACAAGCTCTATTATATGTCTGGCCTGTGCGTGTGCCTCATTATGGCATCGTTGTTCAGGTGTGTGTGCATTTCTGATGGGTGTCATCAGCCACAGCTCCAGTGGGTACCCAGCATCCGCCACTAGGTGACCGTAGGGGATGTCCATATTTGCAAAGCTGTGGTACAGCTGCGCCAGATGCCATATATCAGAATCATCATAGCTTCCAGGGCAGCCAGCACACACATTCAGTATAATGCCCTGGGCATCGCATACGACCTGGCAGTTGATGGAGGGGATGCCCCTGCAGTTAATGCAGGCCCTACCATGCTCACCGGGTGGTGCTTTGATGCATTTGTGTGTACAGGCTATAGCACCCACTACCTCAGGGTAGTCTGCCATTTGGTGGAAGAGCCGCATATTGCTGGTCAACACCTCATGTGTGTAGAGACTGGCATTTGGTGACATGGCATCCAGGAACTGGTGGAATACCCTGGATGCAGATGCCTGTGAGATCCCCATGATATCCCCAGTTGTGCTTTTGGAGGTACCTGTGGCTAGTATACCTAGGCCTACACATACCTTGGTATCCACTGGGATGCGTTCCCCTCAGCCTGTTTGATGTGTCAGGTGTGGCCGGCACAGCTCAACAATCTGCTGTAGGAGGTCTCTGTCCACCCCATAGTGCTCCAATATCTCCAGCTCATGTAGCCCCTGGTAAGTTACCCTGGGTCTGTACAGTCTTCTCTGTCTCCTTACTGAGGGTTGCTCAGCAGCATTCACATCCTCACCACCCTCAGCCTCCTCCACATGTTGGTCTATGTTGCCTGCTGCAGCCCTTCTCATTTTGTAGGATTGGTTGTTAAAATTTCCTCGCATGTATACACCGGTGGTGTAGAGAGTGGAAAAACCCACGGGATTGGTGCTTGCTCACTTTATC
>NC_056739.1:1892979663-1893014663 GCF_019279795.1 Protopterus annectens | reverse complement strand
GAGATTACTGGGACACAGCACTCCCTGAGGTGTACTTCTAGGTGGTTGATGTCATCAGCATTGGCAAAGATGGCGATAGCGATTGTATGGAGTGTGAGCAGTCTAAAAGCATTATTCTGTCCCCAGGCAGACAGAGACACATACACACTTGGCATGGCTGGGATTCGAACACTGACCTAACTATCTTATCACACTACATCATTACGCAGTTACAGAACACACTACCGAGATTAGTGGTGCACAGTACTCCCAGAGGTGTACTTCTAGGTGGGTGACATCATCAGCATTGACAAAGATGGCGACAGGGATTGTCTGGGGTGTGAGTAGTCTAAAAGCAATATTCTGCCGCTAGGCAGACAGAGGCACACACACAGTTGGCATGGCTGGGATTAGAACCCTGACCTATCAAGCTTATTACACTATAACATGACACAGTTGCAGAAAGTGCTACCGAAATTATTGGGACACAGCACTCCCAGAGGTGTTGTTGTAGATGGGTGACATTATCGGCCTTGCTAAGGGTGGGTATAAGAAATGTATGGAGTGTGAGCAGTATAAAGGTATTACTCAGTCCTCAGGCAAATGGAGACACACACACACACACACACACACACACACACACACACACACACACACACACACACACACAGCAAGTGTGGGACTAGAATACCGACCTAACTACTTTATTACACTACAGCATTACGCAGTTACAGAATGCGCTACCGAGATTACTGGGACACAGCACTCCCAGAGGTGTGTTTCTAGATGGGTGACATCATCGGCCTTGCTAATGGTGGGTATAAGAAATGTATGGAGTGTGAGCAGTATAAAGGTATTTCTCAATCCTCAAGCAAACGGGAAGAGACACGCACACACACACACACACACACACACACAGCAAGTGTGGAAGTAGAACATCGACCTAACTACTTTATTACACTACAACATTACACATTACAGAACACGCTACTGAGATTATTGGAACACAGCACTCCCAGAGGTGTATTTGTAGATGGGTGACATCATCAGCCTTGCTAACGGTGGGTATAAGAACTGTATGGAGTGTGAGCAGTATAAAAGTATTACTCAGTCCTAAGGCAAATGGGGAGAGACACACACATACACGGCAAGTGTGGGAGTAGAATACCAACCTAACTAACTACTTTATTACACTACAGCATTATGGAGTTACATAACACGCTACCGAGATTACTGGGGCACAGCCCTCCCAGAGGTGTATTTGTAGATGGGAGACATCATTGGCCTTGCTAACAGTGGGTATAAGAAATGTGTGGAGTGTGGCCAGTCTAAAAGCAATTTAGAGTCCATAGGTAAATGGGGACAGACATACACACACACACGCCATTGTCGGGTTCGGAACACCTGCCTATTTATAGATTACTATTACAATACTACATATATACGAATCATGCCACACAGACTACACATGTCAAGGCTGTCATTATGACCATCTGGGAATGCGGACATCAACAGGGATGCTGGCAGTTAAGATGTACATACCTGTGAACCTGTGTGTTTAAGGTATGAATCCATCCTGACCTTGAGTATGCCCATCTGTGGAATGGACGACTACTACCACTATACAGGGTTACAATGGCCATGCCCATACACAGAGGCACATAACCAACACAAGGTGTCACTGGGCATGCTCACACAGTAGCACAGGGCTGTACGGAATGCACTGTGTCCATTATACAAGGATATACTGGGCATGCTCATACACTTAGTAGCACAGGGGGCATGCTCACATACTTAGTAGCACAGGGCTGGTCGGATTGCACTACTATGTGTCCATCTACACAACGATATACTGGGCATGCTCATACTCCTAGTAGCACAGGGCTGTCTAGGATGCACTCTGATGCTAAACACGGAGGGCCACAGTGGCCATGCTATTACAGGTAGATGTAAATAACACATTGTAATGCACTCTGGTGTTGGTAGTTGTCATTGTTAGCAGGAATGCTGCTCTACATATATTTGACACCAGTCTTTAACAAATCAGCTGTCATTTTGGAATGACATGGCTGACAGTAGACAATGTATCCATGCATCCATGATACAAGGGAGTGTGGATATTACCCAAGTCGCATCTGCCCACACAGTGCCATTCCAAGGCAAATGTCCTAAATACAGGTTAACTCCCATACACCTACAGGACAACTGCATTGTTTTCTTATGCTAACCAGTGCTAGATGTGTAGCATCCATATTCACAGCTGGCCACTGTAGATCCAACAATGGGGAGTACTGACATCTGTGCAGTGAGGAATACCTGGCTGATGTCTCTGTAGTGCACAATAACACTACCACCATATACCTCATAACCTAGCACTACCACCATACACCTCAGAACCAGACATGTGGGGCATAACACAGGTACGGACTGCTCCAGGTGGTGTACCCACATACATAAAGGCCATTCACATGTACTGACCGGTCCCCCCATGAAAGGCATCGCAGATGAGCCATGTACAGGATACAGTGTCACATGCTGCATTCTAGGATGTAAACTGCAGACACCACCATGCTCTTGGACCACCACCACGCAACCATACATGTATGACAGATGAGTATGCCACCATGTGACCCTTGACCTGTGTACTGTACTAAGCTCTACATCAACTGTAGACAGTACACATGTATTGACACAGTTGCATCATGTGTTATGCAATGCAATCATACCATTGTCTGTGACAAGGTCAGCTGTACACATACAAAGAGCCCTCAGTACTGTCCACCATTATCAGATGTTTGTTGCTGTACACCAGTACACACCTTCATGTATGGATATGACATGTATGTACCTGCCCTGGGTATGTACATGCCACACACACAGCATACCTGTAAATAGCATAGCTGGTATAGTCTTTTGTGCAAACAGGTGGCTACAGCCATTACACACATGCACATGGAATGTAGGTCCATGGCTGCTGAATGCTAACAGTACATAAGGTGTGATATCATTGTTGACAGAGGTAACATCCCCTCTTTACTGGTCAACCATCATATCATACAACAGTCCATGTGTCTTGTATGTTATTACACATATACGCCAATTGCAATGCCTACAAACATGACCAAATGTCAGGATTGTAGGACCTACACACCTGTACATGTAGTGTTGTGTGTTCAGATAACATGCGTGTGTAATATGCTGAATGTACAGAAAGATGTACCACAGGTATGGACAGATATGTTGAAATAACTAAGTGGCGGGGCATCTTAGCAGATGGATGTTTGATGTGGACAGCTCACAGGTGTGTCACAAGGGGTCCTACAATACCCTGTGTAACCGGTAAGCAATGGTTTCATTAATTGAAGGACATAACACACAACTTAGCGGTCAGGGTGATATCAAAGTTAAATCACTTGACACCTGTTAATAGATATGATGTCCCTAGTGCATATATCAGTACTGTTGGCACAGGAAGCATCAGTACAGTTTGTAACGTGTGCAATACTGCTGTACGTCTGACATACATAACATGAACTAGGCAGGTCTGAGATTCACAGTACTGGCATGTGTGGTTGCGTGTGTGTTCATATTTGTCATGTATTGTAGGGAATACATCTCAATTGTTACTCTCTCTCCTGTACGCTAGTGTACACATCTGTAAGGACTGCAATGTATAAAGCAGGATATAGGCAGGAGCGTGAATCTCACACATGTGAGGTATCTGTATGTGCATGACATAGGTGTATGAATTACTGAATGCCACAGTGTGTGTATGTAGGGTTGACGGTCCCTGGGGTGAGGATGTATGTTACCATACTGAACTGATAGGACCCCTCCCACCATCCAGGCGATGCATTCAACTATCCATGTTGATGTCCCCGATCTTAGGCCGTACTGACTACCTGTAGATGTGTATTCTCTGTGGTGCGTCATGTAGGTGCACAGTACTGTAATGATGATTTGCACATAGGCAGGTGTCCTCAGCACACCAGTAGCAACTGTGTGCAAGTGTGTGTTACTGTGTCGGTGAAGCCATGAGCGTGTGTGTGTGTGTGTGTGTGTTTTACAGTGTCCCTGAATACATGAGTGTCAATACCAGAGTGTGTGGATGCAGTTGTGTGTTGGCATTCTGTCATGGGAACATGTATTACTGATTCCCATTGAGGCATCACATTTCCTACTGGCCTCTGCCCTTGCAATCAGCTAGACCACTCTCTTACCTCACCACTCCATGTAACTGTACCTGTGATGTTACCCTTTATGGATGTCACGTCTGTGGCCACAGTAGCTTAATACACAGCTGTCATGCTCTTGGAACGGTAGACGTGTTTGTAACGTGGGACATTCTCACTGGTATGTGGCAGCTACATGGTGCATGCTGGTATATTCATACATACCTGTGAGTAGTCCACATTGACATATGGGACACTTAACTGCAAACACTGACATCCACCAGCACATGCAATTAGACCTGAAGAAGGACAGCAGAACAACATGACCAACATGCATTTACTGTTGTTACACGAGACACACACTGTTAACAGTATTGTACACCTGTACTACATGGTATATCTGCTGACTGTCAACAGTCCTCAACATTTGTAAACTACACATATCATCCTAGTCTGTTCAGCTTGTGCATCAGACCATATGAGCGTCCCTGCACCAATGGTGTGGATGTCAGGGATGCGGCACAGGCATCATCATATGCACAGGGTGTTAATGTTTGCCAGAGGCCTAGGCTGCACTATTGGATGACATCATGTGTGTGGGTTTGAGCCTTTGATCTAATAGGGCGTGTGTGGATGTTATGCATGTGTATATTGCGGTGCCCTACATATGTGTCCAGTGTGTGCGTGTATGTCTGAACACAGTTCTCCCATGTGTCTGGCCTACACAGGGGTATTATTGACAGCTGCAGACTGTACAGGTGAGGTTTTACAGTTCACGGTGTCTGGCCATGGACATGTGACCTGTGCCTGCCAGGGGTTGCACGGGCACTACCAGACAGAGGCGCAGAATGGGTATTGTCTGATGTCACTAGTCCACTAGAACCATGTCCCTGTTGGGACCGTCCCAGGCCATGTGCATGTGGCCTGCTGTGTCGTGGTGTGGACAGCACAGCACCAGATGCACTGCTGCTGCTACCACTACTATGGGAGTGGGCATGTGAGGTAGCTCATACATGTAGACCTGACACAGGTGATGTAGCAGGCCTACGTCCACGTGCCCGACGCCTCACTCCTACCAGATGTTCCAACACAGACAGCTCATGCTTGCTAATTGTCATGCCATGGTCAAGGACTCCAACCATGTCACCCAACCATCTATCCAAAGCATCAGCAATATGCCTTTGAGCATTTACCATTTCCTGGATGCTGTTGTTTAAAGAATGGACAGCAGCCCTCTGTCGCCTCTGATTTGTTCTGTTGTTCTGTTCAGCACGTGCCTGTGCCTCCATTACAGCCTGAAATATGTGTCTGGTGACACCAGCTGCTGTGCTCTGTCATGCAGGAGCAAGTTGGCCAGAGGTCCTCCTAGGAGCAGCACTGGTCACGTGCCTGTGTGGGGCACCATCAGTAGTTTGGCTGACACCATGGTGTGCAGGCACACCTTCCATAGTCCCCACACTTTCCTGTTCCAAGCTACCACATGCCAACTGTCCTTCCTCTATGGCCACTGGTGATGGGGTATGTGCAGTCATGGGATCTGTGTGCGGGGATGAGGTGGATATAGATGAAATGGCAACCAATGGCACAGTTTCAGCCCCTGGCAACTCTGCCTGTGACCCAATCATATGTTCATAATCACTGCTAGAGTTTGTGGGGACACTAACATCTGATGTACCACAGGAGGGCAATGCATCTACATCAACTGTGAGGGCAGACAAGAACTGTACATTACAATCTATACAATAGACACGCACACATGCATGTGATATGACAGAAGGCATGCGACATGCATGTGATATGGCAGACGGCATGCAGCGCAGACAATAATAGTGGTAGTTATCATACATCCCTAGGTTGCACGCAGCATGCATGTGTGATAGCAGACGGCATGCAAATTATACAATCATAGTAGTGGTTATCCTACATCCCTGTGTTACACCATGTGGACCAGCACAGGTTAACAGTACACCTGCCTGATGTGTGGCATATGACCTTGATAATCACATGTAGTATGACGTGATCTGCTGACGTGCAATGACATGCATACATGTTTAACACAATGGTGTCCTGTCGAATATACAGTGGGGCAATGGTGTACCAATTCAGTGTTGTCTGTCCACCCTACAGATATACTGCAAATTTAGCTGATGTGCATGGCCATTGCAGGGAATCATGAGGAGTCTCTAATGCTATACAGTGTGAGTTACAGACAGGGTTCATAGCCATGACTGTGTTCAGATACAATACATATATACTGTGGAATGTGAACCATATCACTGAGGTGTATACACACTAAACCATGATGTGGAAGTTGTGACACAGGTCACTGATGGGTATATGGATGACACTCCTGCACATCTGCAACCACATTGCTGCAGCCTGGCAACTATGGGCAGAGATTGCGAACACGTCGGTACACCATGTCCCACATGACATCTGTGTACCACACACACGAGGAGCTAGTATGGCATTTATGTCCATCACCAGCAACGGGAATGTACTGTATCTATGGCCTGATGTGGATACTGTACAGGTAACTGCTGTCATGTTGCAACACCCACAAGATGTTCAACACATCTTATGTGGTGGATTGATATTACACCTACACAAGATGTGCACAGGCCTGTAGGATGTCTAGCGTTCCACATCTACATTATGACCATTATATAATATAAAGGCCATGGCTGAATGATGTGTAGCCATTGTACGACAGGGTGTACACACAAGCACAACACTTCTAGTGTGTGTGTTACTGCATGTCTCTGGCCATCCTCCATGACCATGTGTGTACATGTGTTGTCCAAATTATAGTGATGGGTATCTATTTCACATGTCTGTGTTGTCCCATATGACATATATGTTCCACTGACAACAGGGTTATGCAGATAAAGGATGGTATGTGGGATATGTTTTCAGGTTAGGTAGGCAGTGTAACAGCCAGGCCAATAGATGTCATGGACATGTCAAGATAGCACATCACATTGTGTGACATTCATAGCAGGGCTATGATCCACACTGGTGAAACCTGTGTGTTGGCCATACTCCAGCCCACTTTGTAGTACTGTTTGTATTCAACACATGTGTAGATCAGATCTGTTGTAAGTTCCTAAAGTGAACAGCACCTCCACCATTGTATGCACAGCTGTCAACGCATCTGACAATAAAGTTTGTGAGGATTAATGTTGGTGAGATGACTCACATAGTTTGCAAGTGTGGCACATGGATAGTCATTGTGATGCATTGCAAGTCCGACCTGTATATTGTGACAGGACCATACATTATGTGGACATGTTGTGAATGGCCACATGGCAGATAGATTTGTGCATTACGGTTCCTGATAAATAATTACACTGTCACCTGCAACGGGCTGCTGTTGTCGCAGAATGCCAGAGGTACCTAAATAGGAGTAACACAGCAGTATGAACATAATCCACCCCTGTATAAAGGCTACAGGGAGCAATGTGCATAACACATACACCAATACATTAGACTATACTATGGTGTATGCACATGTGTGCATATACAGAGTAGCATACTATAGTATGCGGTATGTGTGTATACATGCCTTGCATATGATGTTACATTACATATTGCACAGTGACACTTGCAGCTATATGGAATATATTTTTTATAGGTGCTGTACTGACTTACCAGGCAACTCCAGGCTCAGTGGTTGAGAAACACCTGCCTCCACAATATCGGCTAAGGCTTGTGGATGTGGTTCTGCAGGTGTCCCCATTTTGGCCAGTAGCTCCTCAGTACATGTTAGTGGGGGCTGGGTTGGTGGTCCACCACCTGTTGCACCTTGTTCCCTGGCAATTGCATTTGCACGTTGTTTCACCCATCTAATGAGGTCTGTACAGTGTCTGAACACCTGCTGGTATGTGTGGTTGTGGCCACCCACATCATTAACCCTCCTGTGGAGTTCCATCCAAAGGGCATCCCACTGCTGTGCACATGGCTGAACAGGATGTCATGATTATTGACTAGGTTTGGGGTGAGGGCCTCATCCTCCAAGTGTGTAAAAGGGGAAATCCTTGCATGTGGCATACCTGGAAGACATAATGATGGAGACATGTCACATTACCTCAGAGACTTACAGAGCTACAGCTGAACATACCTCTGTATCGCATTACTTCAGTTTAAATAGTTGTATTTGCAAACCTACATGACACTGATGTGTTTGTGTCACACACATGTGACACTCAATGTTGAGTGGATATTATCACCATATATGTGTGTGTGTGTGTGTGTGTGTCACCTGATTACATTGCTCATACTCCATGTGGTTGCTGTCTTGATGTGGTCATGTCTGTTTGCCTGTACTGGTGTTCCTACCTATCAGCACATGGCTGGATTTGTCCACATTAATGCAGTCGACCTTGATGCAGTGTATATGTCACATATAAGAACTTACACTGCCTTAACAGACATGACCTGTGACCCTGCAGACATGCTCACATAAGGTTTTACATGTATGTGTTCTGCCATATACATCTACATGGCACTGTACAGCGATTCAACATCCTGCCATGTATCACCTGTGTTGCACATGTGATACACATGGAACACTGGCTAGCCAGATGGTATTTGCAGGGATGGATATCAGCTATGGCATGTACAGTCAAAGTCAACTAGTGGGCTATATTCCAAGGGCCATGTATGCATCTAGGATGAAAGGTTACCTGGCAGTAGCCGACAGGCTAGTCGGTGGGGCCAGGTGAAGCAGTGCCACATTACTGATTCACGGGGTTAATGATACATATACCATGTGTTACCATGCGGTCATCACACTATGTCTGAGAGGTGAGTGATGTGCAGCTTTGATGGACAGGAATGCATAGTATGGCAGGACTATGTCAAGTGTATGGGACAAGGATCTGTCCAGCATGTGGTAGGTGGATGTCCATGAAGTATGTGTTCGAGATCAGGATGAGTATGTGTAGCATGTCCGACATCACTGGGTTGGACATGGATTTTTTCAGGGTATGCATCATCCTACATAGTGGAGATGGGGAATGGGAAGGCTGATGTAGGCCATCTACACATGGCCAATACCCCTTAAAGGAAATATGTGATCTGATATGGGTCACTTGAGTGGTCTGTATGGCTGGACAATGATCTCTATATTCATGAATGGCACCCTATTATTATTAGGGTTGCCACATATGACTCCCTGATGGGTGTGGTGACATAGCTATCACAGGAAAGACAACTGCCCAGCTGCATCCCTCACACACGTGTCCATTATGATGACTGTTGCCTAGGTGGTACTTCATGGGTACAGGGTTATTAACATAGGGGTGACGATGCGAGTCAGCTGTTGCTCCTAGGTCATAGTCATTCACATACTTCAATAGGCAGATGCCTTCTGTTTGTCTGTGAGGTATGGACTACAATGAGGGGGAATAGAATTCATTAACCCTGACATACTGTAACTGCCACTTGTGTAATGATCACGTGTTATTCAGACACCTTCTGTAGTGTTTTTTCTGCCAGCAGTCCTGTTGCTAAAAACTCCTGTGACATAGGAATGTACATCTAGCATTCCGAGTGTAGGTGGTACACAGTATGGGAGATGATGTCCTATGACCTGGCAAAGTTATGATATGCAGTGTGACATCAACCATACTGTCATCTACATCTGTACTGCTGACATCACTTAAGTGATCAAGGCTCATAGCCTTCCAGACCAGACTCAGCAGGGTAGTTGTGCAGTACTTCCCATTGCCAGTGGTGCCTCCCCCTTTTTTGGGTTGTGATACCTGTTGGTGTGCACCATTCAGTGTGTACACAACCTGACATGGAGCTATGTTTTACATGATGTGTACGTGGAGAGCATCTTGTTTTGCCGTATGTGTATGATAGAACCTGTGATGTGGGCAGGTCCCATGCAGACTGAGTGCAGCTTGTACCTGCATAGTTTCGGGTACAGGGGCCCTGTGGTGTACATGCATATATGCTTGTGTACCTGTTGGGGGGAGGGGGCCATGTTTTTATATTATCCAAGACCCTATCTGGATTGCTTATTCATGCTAAGCACATGTTCAGGACTTGTAAACAGTGCGTAAGCTAATGATTACTATAGCACTTAATCTTCCACATCATCTACAGGTAAGGGTGAACAGGTTTTGTACATACTTTTCTCACTTGTGTAGAGTAATATAGCTGTTGTACTCACTTTCCTCACTTATCTAGGTGAATGTAGTTCTATATTCAGGCATGTCCAAGATTCAACTGCCAGTGATCTCACCTGTCTATCTGATGAATCTGGACATCTTGAGGCAATGTACACATTGCCTCATGTACACAGACAAGCCTCTCCGCCTACCACCCAACACTAAAACCTGTGAGAGATGCAGTCATTTAGCCAAACTGGAGGTAAAGGTCTCTCCATCCAAGCCTGAACCTGACTGTCATGTGGAGAAGTTACACAGTCGCACAACACCACACTCATCACATAAGCCTCATTGTATCTACCCCACCATTAACTGAGAAAACTACTTGTGTACCAACACATTAGCTCAACGGTTTCTGGAATTCATAAACACCAATGCTCTGGCTCAAAATATCCACACACCCACCAGGGGCAACAATATCCTAGACCTAGTCATTACCAACATGTGTGACTGGTGCTCCACATGTGAAGCCAACTCCTCATTGGTTCGACCAGACCATGTGCTGAACACCGTTGATATCCACATCCCGCACCTACCCCCATTAAGCAAACCACAGTGTAATATGTCTACAAGGCCAAGTGCATGCTTCTTAAGGCAGACGTGGTGGACATCATGACACCCATGCAGATGGACAGTACTGTTACAACTGCTGAATCCTACACAAATGCACTCTATAAGCACTTACAGGAGTGCATGGCTTGTGCTATCCCAAACAGAACAAGGATGCTATACTCATAATTAACTAAACCAATCTGTTGGTCCTCTGCCATAAACATATTGTACTACAGGAGGAAGATGCTGTTGCAAACGACAGTACAATACCATGCATGGAGGAGATCCCTGGCCAGCCTCAGTAAGAAGGTGAGATCCCTTATACGATCCTCCAAAGCTAGCTACAAAAACTTTAATGCAACTATTACCAACAACAACAACAGAGCCTCGATGTCAACAACCAGATCTGCTCTGAGTTACAGCACAAAGGCACGAACATTACAGAAACATTGGATATTGGCAACATCCTGGCAGATCCCTCTCAAAGCTGCACACTCTGAAGGCAATATCACAGCATTCATGGGACTGGACAATATCCCATGCTGCATTTTACATGAACTTTGGATCGTACTGTCTCCTCACCTACCCACCATGTTCAATAATAGCCTCATATCAGGCATAGTGCCCCCTGAATGGCACACAGCAACAGTTATCCCACTCCACATAGGTGGTGCCACAATGAACCACGGGACCTATTTCCCCTACAGATCTGACTAGCATGATCTGCAAGGCTATGGTGCACATCTTGGATCACTGTCAGAGACATTGGGTACCTCCCAACCCTCGACACCTCCCTGTTTGGCATTGTTAAGGCAGGACCATGCCTCCTAAACCTGGTGGGCTTCTTAGAGACAGTTACCAAGGCATTAGATGAGGGTAAGGAGGTCCACACAGCCTACCTAGATCTCTCATAGGCTTTCAACACCATTCCTCCTTCTGGTATTATCAACATACCCATCTGCCTGAACATTAACCCCTACGTCATGTGATGGTTTGCAACATGGCTCACGGACAGAACACACACAGTAGGAGTTGCATACCCTAGGTCCGACTGTATACCAGTTACAACTGCTGTCCCCCAGGGCTCAGTCCTAGGACCCCTCATGCTCGGTATATATATCTCTGATGTACAGACAAGCACAGGAGGGCTTTGGCTGAAAAGGTTTGCAGATGACTGTAAACTACGGGACATAATTGTTTCCCCAGCTGTTACAGACACCCTCTGGAAGGGTTGCACTGAGACGGATACCTGGTGTTAATATCATGGCATCAAGCTGAATGCCTAAAAGTGCATAGTCATCCCCTTTGGATATAACTAATTACCCACAGACTACCACATAGGTGTTAGTGCCCTACATACAAAAAAGGTATTATGGGATCCGGAAACACCAGTAGATAGCAAACTCTCCTTCGATACCCATAATGACAAGGTGGATAGAATATCCTTCTACATGGCCCCCTAATCTCTAATGGGTTCGCATCCAGATCAGAGGGGCTATTGTGACTCTGCACATGTCATAGCAGACCCATTAAAGGATACAACACCCCATTTGGGATATACCTTACAAGACAACTGCAACAGCTTGGAAGACCACACCAATACCACACCAAGAGGATTATTGACCTCAAACAGATGACTATGCAGCCCAACCTATGAAACTCCAGCTGTACTCAGTTGCATACCGCATACTCACAGGTGATCTCTGCTTGACATACAAGGCCGAAGTCCAACACTGTATTGCTGGATATGCTCCACCTAAACAGAGGCCCCTGAGAGCCACATGCTCTAGGGATGTATACATAACCACAACGATGACTAGAATGTGCTGGTTGGATAAATTCCTGACCTGGACACTCCCCATGCTTTGGAACGTGATTCCAATGTAAATCAGGCAGGGCCCCTCATGAGCACTCTTCAAGGGAAACATTGCCGTGTGGATGGGTGACAGACAAGTACCCAGGGATTACTGCAATTGCTCTGCTGGACAGAGGCACAGGGAACTATTGGCTCTGCCGTTCAGAGGCACAGGGAACCAAACAGTGGGGGTGGCGAAAGACAACACACGCTAGCTAGGCTTACAGATACCCTTAGTAAGACAGCCTAGTACCTACCTTTGCACATATTACATGTCTTATGGGCATGGATAGTTAAATAGCTCTTCCATTTTACTTTGCTGTCATGCTGATAAACTGTCAGCTCACTAAAAGTCATATGTATCCTGTTATTGTGTATTGTAAATGCCGATTGACATAACTAATGTTTGCCTACCATTATAATAATGCTATGTAGCTTGCAATACATATCTGCCTACAATACTGTACAGTACACAGTTATTGGCACAATATCCCACAATGCAAAACATACTTGCACAGTGGCCTAACCTTTCACATGTTATTCTCTGTATTACACCCATACATATGGCTACAGTTACAATATATCAACATATACTATCCCCTGTTATAGCACATACTTGTTGGACAAACCATGCCACTGATGTCAGCTGGTGAGGAGTATTTCTGTTCAAAGCCTTTATATAGCATCCCTTGTGGTGTATGCAGTGTTTGCCTTGTGACCTACAGCAGTACACACAAATACTACAAGCGTGACTATGCTCAACAATACATCACTATAAGATAACTGTTTCCACTATATGGATTGCGTGCACTTTAAATACTACAGAATAGTACTACATACACAGACATACTGACTATTCTACATACCTTATTAGTAACCCGATGTATCATTAACAGTTGATTCAGTCCTTTTCAGTTTGTGTTTCAATGTTATTTGTAATGTTCCGCTGGTATATACGGATGGTTTGAATGTGTGATGACACATCCTTTTCTAGTTACGTATCGATAACATGTGGTATCTTGTCCACCGATTGCTGTTCCAAAGTAGTTAACTGGATGCACATTAGCTGTGCAGCTACTCCATTAGCCGATACCATGGCAACAGTGGTGTATAAGTGAGTACTCCTTTTAGGGGTTGTCCATTTGCCTTACTTTCGAGGGAGATGGCCTAGATGTGTTATTGTGATATATTTCAATAGCTATATGGAGTCACACAGAGATATATTAGCTTCAGGACTCCCGTGGACTGTGTGTAATCGCTAGTCGATTTAGTTCTACATGTGAGTACAGCTGTTATTTTTCGGAACAGTGCTACTTATGCAGGGTTTGTTTGTACCTGATACTTCTGCAGATGTTTAAGTCTGGCAAGGATGTTTGGCCAGCTCAAGGCTGTATGGCTATGCATGAACTGTTATGTGGTGTACAGTGTGCTCACCAGACATCCTTGATTTGGTGTACAAGTGTTGCATACTGTGCTGTTACTCACTAATTGCTAAAACATCCCGGTGTATGCACAACCCTCTGAAATAGGATTAGTGCAAACAAACCCTATTACATCAGCAGCTGTTCCATTGTATAACAGCTGCTATTTCACTTAGCGCCATGTTAGTGTGTCTCTGACAAGGTATGTTAAGGCTTCTGCAGATGTCATACAGTGTGTGAATGATTTGTGATGTTATTACAGTTTGTATTGTAATATGTTTGGGTGTGGGGGTGATGTTGATGGGTGTGCATAGCAAATGCAGGTGTGTAGGAACTGCTTTTATACATACTCACTATGTGCATGAGGTTCCTTCCCTATTTGAACACTTATCCTTTTGTGGACTACTACAATGGTATTTGCAGGCTGATTCATTAAGGCACTGTTACGTGGTTCCTGTATAGCATGCAGGTGACGTTAGTCCTTGAATCCCTTCGGTAATACATCTGAATGTAATAACATGTTGCTACATGATAGCTGTGTATTTCTGTCATAGGTATTTGCAGTCATCATAGTTGTGTTGGTGACTGACCCTCTTTGGCTAGGGTTGCACCTTTTCATATGTCCATAGTGGGTCCTTTTTGGGACACACATCTGAATTTACAGGCCGACACAAACCCATGGTCAGTAAAAGGGATAGAACTTTCCTTTCTTGCCTAATTATAAGCTTATTCTTGTAGCAGTTTTGTAGCTTATCCTGTTTCCTGTACCATGTAGGTACTTTAGATACAGAAATAACTAGTGTATGCCACTATTACAGTACAAATGGGACATAATTATGTCCTACGATCCCAGGACATTTGTCACGTTTAATATATTTGGTCAGGACACAACTGCCAAAAGAGGGAGTGTCCCTCGCAAAGTGGAACAGATGGTAACGCTATCACTGGCTCATGTCCATAGCACATATCTATTAAATGTATAGGCATATACTCTCCATATACTTTGTTCATAAAGGCTGGTAGTGGTGGAATGTGTGATTGCTATGGTCTATGTTATACACATATATGAACACTTCAACCACTGTATACGGGAGACCTACGGAATTCTGAAGCCATAGTGTTCCAATGCACACAGTCCCGGGAACAGACTCCCATACCCCACATTACCGACATCAACAGTATCTCACGAAGGTAACATGAACATGGAACACACACATGCACACACAGACACACTGCTACCCAACACATCCAAACAAACCATACTACACTACGTATGAGCAGGTGGCCAAGCCCCCTTACACACCCCATGTAGGTGTCTGCACCTCACACACCACCCACTACTTTAATATTCTACATCCTAGGTCGCATAAACAGACGCACAAAGCTAACCCACAAACACACATTACAGTCTCCCAACAACACACACCACACACAGAACACACACTTGCACAAACTACAGCCCTAAGAAACACACGTACACACAGTAACCTACCCAAACTGCAACACCAGAAGCACTGACTAACTGTCCATTAACATCGTGAGATTACACCTCCCGCATCTGGTGTTTTGGTAGTGTGTTCTTTTGGACCTTAAGCCTCGGGATTATGTGCATCGGTATGTAAAGCAGTCAGTATGTGGTAGGTATCCCATTTATATGTACCTCCATGGTTATGTAGATGTTGTCAACCTATCTATATATCTACATATATATGTATATCCCCATATATTGACATATCTCTCTCTCTCTATATATATATATCATTGTATATATATATATATATATATATATATATATATATATATATATATATATGTATACATATATATATCACATACACCTTTCGTTGTGTACATGCCGGTGTGTCCTATTTCAACACATTCCTACCTTTTGTGTTTTATCCTGTCAGTATACACGACTGCCATTGGTACATCTCAGGTAGCTTAGTGGTATGTTATTCTGATGAATGTGTACATGGTTGCGTGCTCTAATCCTGGCAGTGATATCTTACCTCTCAGAGCAGGCACTGGTAGTGCAAGGGTGATGAACGCACATTTCAGCTGTTGTGTGTTCCACATGTTTATTATTCTGTGGAGAACTACCCATATATGCAAGCTGTGTTTAAGGTATACTATGTAACATGTACACATCTGTGAAGATTTCTGTCAGGTATACTCCCCATTATTTGGAAACACATCCCTGATTACATTATACAAAACCCCTCACTAACACTTCGGGGGATCCTTGCAGAATGGGTGGTGAATGGTAGCTACACCCCAGGGATCCCGCAAGTGGCTCTTCTCCACAGAAGGATAGTTAGTTGATCGATGGGGTGGTGACAGCAGACACGTTTTGCCCATGCTTATGAGTGGCCTCGGTGGTTGGCCATGTACCTACCTATGTATTTATGAACCTGTACATACAGTATGGACAGAGGCTGATAGCTTAATATACTGTTCAGGTATTGACTTACCTTGTGCAATGGCGGTTGCGTGTACAATAGTTGAGGGCTACCTATGTAGGATGCACACAGTAGACCACCTATACATGACAATTTACAGGTGATCGTGTGTGTGTGCCATCCATGTTTGCTGTGTGTGCAGGTGGAGAAGGATGTCAGTCCAAGAGTGCCTACACTGTCAGTGTGTGTGCTATACGTTCCCTTATGCCAAGACATGGGCATACTGGGCATGTCTCTGTCTGCCTACTGGGGCTAGTACAGGGTGTTCGTGGTCTGAGCCCCCCTGTGCCTGTGGGTCCCTTGGCAATGGTAGTGGGCTGTGAGGGCCTTCACCATTCTGTCCCTGCTGCAGCTGTTTCCACAGGATCATATTGTGTAGCATGACACATAGTATGAAGATGTGGGCACACATTCCTAGAGAGTACTGCAAGGCTCCACCAGATATGTCCAAGCAAAGGAGCCCTGATTTCAGCATCCCAAACATGCGCTCTATAATGATTCTGGTTTCTGCTTGTGCCTCATTATGGTGTTCTTGCATGGCTGTGTGTGCATTTCTGATGGGTGTCATCATCCATGGTTCCAGTGCATAGCCAGCATCCCCCACCAGGTGGCCATATGGGATGTCCCCCCTGGCAAATACCTGATACAGCTGTGAGGCATGCCAGATGTGGGAGTCATGATAGCTTCCAGGACTGCCGGCACACACATCCATGATAATGCCCTGGGCATTGCACATGACCTGGCAGATGATGGAGGGGAATCCCTTGTGGTTTATGTAGCACCTACCCTGCTCACCGGGTGGTGATTTGGTGTGCATGTGCTTGCAGTCTATTGCACCCAGTACCTCCGGGTAGTCTGCCACACCGTGGAAGAGACGCATATTGCTGGCCAACTCCTCCTGCATTCGGGGGAAGAGTATGTGCTCAATGGCATGTGGTAACATGGCATCCTAGAACTGGATCCCCATGATATCCTCAGTTGGCCTTTGAAAGGTACCTGTGGCTAGTATTCTCAAGCTTACACATACCTTCGTGTCCACTGGGATGGGTTCCCCTCTGTTACTTCTGGCTCTGAGGCGTGGCCGGCACAGCTCAACAAGTTGCTGTATGATGTCCTTGTTCACCCTGTAACGCTCTACTATCTACAGATCATGTAGCCCCCGGTAGGTTACCCTGGGTCTGAACACTCATCTCCTCCTCCGGTGCCTGAGATGGTTGTCAGCATCATCTTCCACACCACCATCAGTCTCCAACACATGCTGGTGAATCAAAGCTGTGGCAGCCCCGAACATATGCATATTAAAAGTTCCCCGTCTGTATACACCAATGGTGAAGAGTGTCTGGGAATACACAAGTGTGTGTGTGGGGCATTCACACCTTATACTATTGTGCAATGGATGATGCTGGTGTAATTGTGTGTGTTTGTGCGATTCCAGCTGCAGGTTAGCTTAATTATTGGTTTTACAGCAGGTACTGCTATTGTGGGACCTTTGGCGTTGACTTATGCTTGTCTGCCATGATTCATCTATTGCTCTTTACTTCTATTTTCAACCCGATTCACCTCCCATTGTCAGGCATGCATACAGCTGCCACCTTTCTTGTTTTGTGCTTCTACAACCCAGGATTGTGTTGGGAAATGTGTTATGTAGCTGATCTACAGCAAGTTTGCTTTGTTCTGCTGTGACAGTTCTCTTTTCTTTGCTGTATGGCACCTCCCCTTTCCTGGTCTGCAGGTAGCTGCTAGCAGCCTTGTTATCTGTTGTCTATGGTCCACTGTGAGTTTCTAGGTGTTAATTACTCATTTGTACTCCAATTACCATGCTGCAGCATTTCCTTATTGTCTTCCCATAACTTTCCTGTCTCACCTAAGTTGCGTGCTGTGCATGCCCGTTTTTCGGCTTTTGAGCACATTTTCATCCATGTTCACATGCACTTTCAGTCACCTTGTGTGCTCTCAGCTAAGCATAGCTATGGCTAGGTACACACCCCTATCCTGCTGCTTTGCTTAGCAACAGGCAACCCGAATTACCAATGCTCCAATGTGCTTACAGCTACGGCAGTGCACACCTCTCATGATGTCGTGTTTACCTCCAGGCCACTCCTCAGTTTTGTACCACTCTATAGTGTAGTACATCCTTACGCTGGCGGGACATTTGCAATTCAGTATTACTTGACTCATTTGCATGGCATTGACTACTAATTCCTAGTTACCACGTGGAACACTGTCACAGACCCTTAGCAACCCTTGCGCCTTGGTTGTGGTGTAGCATGCGTACCATTGACTATTATGATGAAATCATGATTTGTGTTACATTGCAGTTTTATGACATCTAAATATATTTTCCTTGTATCCCCATTTGCACACCCATGCACTGCGTTTAACTTTGCGTTAGTGTGGCCATGACATTAAATGTTATTTTTTATGTGTTCTGCATGTTTTTTTTATGCCATTGGCTGTATATTTAGCCATTGGCATATGTTAACATTGTAATACGTAAGTCTGGTCCGCTTTCTTGGCTCTAATGTTCTGTTTGAAAAAATGTAAACCATTTTTTTTTGGTTTACATTTCTGCATGCTTACGCTATGCCTGCACCACTTCATGAATCGCTATATACCTTCATTTGCATGCTACACTGCTGTACATGGGGTAATTAGCATATAAGCACCGTGGACTGCGCAGCTCTGGCGTATGCTGGCATTGCGCATGGAAACAGGTCTTACCTGAATCACTAGACAGCCATATTTGGCGCTAGATCAATGATGCTACTCTGGCGCATGGTGCAAGCTTCATGAATCCTGGGGTAAGTGTTTTTCTGTGATGTCAGAACTGTACTACTGAATTATTTTAAGTATTTTACTGTAATCTCTGAACTCTTGACTAGCACTGTGTAGTAAAAAGTATTGTCTTGTGTTTTGACTATTTGTTATTAAATATTTTTAAACCCTTTCAACTGTGGCTGTTTTTTAGAGATAATTTAATCTCTTTAGAGTATTTGAATGCCTTTGTTAAATTGTACAAAGCCACTTCAATAGCTTTAGCCCTGGGCTATACTACCAATTGGATTATAATATTGCACTGTGATAATCAGACACCCCATTTAAGGGCCTTTGAGTAGCTGATAAATATTAGTGGGTGGTGGCAGCTGGTACTACCATATAGTCTGGGAAAAAGGGGCACAGCTAGAGAACCTGTGCCAGCCTTCCCCAGGAGTGTCTGTGTGGTTGTATAAACTCTTCTCAAAGTGCATGTGTGTGTGTCAGCTACTTGGGCAGGGACACAATGCACTGGTTGAACAGAGGGGGTGGTGGAGGTTCTAGCTTGTCCACTTGGCTGAGATTTGGACCATATAGCTGTGCCAGTGGGGAGTCTTCCTGGGGACCTGGAGAGCAAGGGAGCGACAAGCCCCAGACTGACTGTGATCTCTGTGTGCTCTTAAGGGAAATTGCACTTTGCTGTGTGTATTTGTTATCCTTTCCTCCTATATCAGATGCCTTTCACTGGTGTTAGTGGTGAGGATTGAGGCTCCTTGATTGCTGGGCCAGGGCACGGGGGTCACAACAACATATTAAAGAGAGACTGTGTTTATAAAGAATATATCATTGTTTAAAAAGCATATTGGTCTAAAACCTCCATTGTATTATCTGAAATGCTTTTAAAATTCATTTTCTTACCCTTTACTGTCTCCATGCAAAAACGCACAAGACACGGTTTTGGATACTTCTTCAAGTATGGTGACAATTTTATAAGAAAAATGACAAGTATGATCTTAAGTAGTTTCCATAACTACAGTAAGAATCTGTATAAATCAGAATTACATTTTTGCATGCTTAATAGAGAACCACAAGCACTGAAAGTCACTCCAAGTCTGTGAAAAGAGATATTGTAAGGACATCCTCTGATTTTTCTATACTTGTCATAAAACTCTTTTGAACCTATAGTGCTAGTAATGAGTAGAATGGTGCCTACAGTGCCATTGCAGTGAAAAAGTTTTACTTTCCATGCCTACAGCCTGAATATGCGTTCTTGTCTTTCAAATGTTCAGCTTCCTTTATTGTGATTGCTGCATGTGCACAAATGGGATTACTAAATTTGTTGATTGCATATATGCAACAATCTAAACTTAAAAAAATACTTTTGCCATGGGAAAAATTTACGAAAAAATCATATACTTCATCCCTTAACCTTGTCTCATAACTGCTAACCTGATTTGGTTCAACGATTTTCACTGCAGTCACCAAAGATGTAGACAGGATTATTGGAGTAATGGCCATGATAATTTCATGCAGCTTTCTCTTCTTCATTTGCTTCACAAACTTAGAAAGATAAAACATTTTTCTTACAAACTTGTTAACTGTACTGTTCCATGCCATTACACTTTGACTTTCCTTTGGAAACAGAGAGAGCTAAATAAACATCTGACATCAGTATAAAAACAACCATTCCCTTTAAGGGATATCTGTTCAGCTGTTTAATCCAATCTTTGCAAATTTACAGTTCCCGGGCACACCACAAATTGAGCAACAGCTACATACAGAGAATGAAAACAATTAGTTCAGTGGCACATGCAACAGCAATGCAAAACTCAGTGGAGAGAAGTTGAAACAAATATATTAGTAGTCCAGCAGAAACAGTAGAATATGGAGTGGCTAACTGGTCTGTAAAGTGCAAATAATGTAAGTGCAGGCAATAAACTTTTTTTGTTAAAAACAGGCAAATAGTGAATAACAGAGTTCACAGGGTTCTTAAACATACTGAGGGGTATATGCAAATTAAATTCCAACCATATGCCTCTCAAGTATCCTTGACTTTTACCTTTATTTTTATCTCTCTGGACTTCAAAAATGTATGATTTTTCTGACAAATCACTGGTGGCTATAGTCAGTCAGTCAGTCAATAAAGACAGCCATTTATACTTATTCAAAACTTGCATGTTAATGCAAAGAAAAGTCTTGTTCTATTTACTTTTCAGTTGAATTAGGGTAACATTTAAAAGCTGTTCCTGATTTGAGATGTGTTCCTGTAGTGTGTGTGTGTGTGTGTGTGTGTGTGTGTGTGTGTGTGTGTGTGTGTGTGTGTGTGTGTGTGTGTGTGTGTGTGTTTATATATGTAGATGTATAGTTTTTTATATATATATATATATATATATATATATATATATATATATATATAATATATATAGAGAGAGAGAGATACAGATATATAAATATTGATATACATATGTATGTATATAAGTATTTATATTACATGTGTATAATACAGTGGTTTTCTACCTTTTTACATTGGCTTCTGGTGAAAATAGGAGAATTATTTCGGGGACTGCTAAAGCAGAAATAAAAATAAAAACATTATTTGTAAGGAACCAATTAAAACAACCACTGTTTGAGCATTGTATGTGAATATAGTAATCTCACTTAACTGAGAAAGATATAGATACATAGTGTGACCATAAAAACTGAGTATACTATGTGAGAAATGCTGATAAATCATTGCCAGCATATGGAGTCTGAAACTTCACTTCTTTTTATAAGGAAAAGACCAAAAATATGAGCAAAAGTCTGGACATTCTGCAAAAATCTGGGCAGCACACACACATTCACTCGTGCACACACGCACACATACACAGACACCCACACACACATGTACCTACCTCTCTCTTATACACACACACACACACACACACACACACACACACACACACACACACACACACACACACACACACACACACACCTCTCAACCTCTTAACACCAAAAAATAAGGAAAAATAAAATGAAAAATAAAAATAAAAAAAAAACGTAAAAATAAAAAGCTGTGTCAGAATGACCAATACAAACAAGTTTATTATGCCAAAACCAATAGTAAGCACTTTCGTCTCTTCAACCAGAGACTTCCTAGACTAAGGCTTTGCATTAAAAATCAACAATTTATATAATTAATGGCTAATTACCTACTTATCATTTAAAAACATTGTGCTCCTATAATTTTTTTAAAATATATTTTCAGCCCCTTCCTTTTTAAGTACATTATGAACTCTTCCATATTATTTAGTCCTGGAGGGAAACAAGCATTTAGCCTCACTTGCCAACAATATTCCAACCAGCCTAACTCTTCTTCAGCATTGATAGCATTACCATCAACATTTAGAAAATCTAAAACTATGCATTTGAAATTTATTTTGCATTTTTTCTCAGCATAATATTTACTCATAGCATTTTTCATATCTGCATGTGTGATTGTATAATTGTGTTAATAGAGTCTTCTTCATAATTCTCAATTGGCTCTCCCTACATAATATGATCTACATTCAAAACACATTAGTAAATATGCCACATTTTTGGCTTTACATGTAAACCTATCCGGGACTTGTACTACTGTTTTTCCCACTTACAGTTCACTACTGTCAGTAAATAAATATTAGCAGTAGTTACAGTTGTAACATTTAACCATCCCCTTCTTAGGCTCAACTTCCTTCACCTAATTTAATTTACTCTGGAAGTAGTCTTTATAATTTTCAGCCCTTTTTTGCACAAACTTGGGTTAATTTCCTATCTTTTCAACAATTTCTCTGTTTTCTTTCAAAATCCCGCAGTTTCTCCTCACAATGTTTTTTTATTGTACTTGAATCTGTACTATTTTGTACTGCTAATGCTGCCCCAAAACTCTTTGCTATATTCCCATTTTCACTGTTATTATTATAAACTGCATTATTTTTTATTTTTTCTACTTCTTCTATAAACAACCTTTCTACTTCTTCTTCTTGTGGATATCCTTTTATTTCCATCCTTTTGCAGAAATTTGTAGCTTCTTGTTCAAACACCTTCCCCCGGATTTACAAAAGCTTGCACGGAGTGCAAGAAGAGTGTAGGAGCTCACGCCGGCAATATGTCTGCTGTGCGATTCAGGTACAGATGGCAGGGGCATACATGAGAGCTGCTAAAGCTACTCTTGCACGGACAGCGTCATGGTATGCAAATTACCTCATTTGCTGGTAAAAGCCATGCAAATGATGTAAACTTTTGATCCAGGAAGCACTAACCTGTCCATGGAAGATTAGTGTTAGCTGCAGAAATGTACTCCGTTGGTAATGGAGTACATTTCTGCAAATAGCTAAACGGAGCTATGGCAGCTCCAAATAAAGTATGCATACAGTTGAGGAAGCATGCCAATGGCCAAATATAAGGCCATTGGCATTATAAAATGTTTAAAAATATAACAATTTAACTTTTTTCCCCTGATCTCCGATGTTTAAGCATAGTGCAGAACCGCGCAAACATGTGGCGCTTATAAAAACAAGAAAATAATTAAAAAAAAGTCAAAAATAGGGATTTTCACTAAAAAGTTTATTCTGCCATGCAAGTGAATGGCAGGCTGAAGACAACATGGCCAATGAGTAGTGGTTGCTAAGGGGGAGGGGGGGCTCAGTGTGAGAGATATAACCATGCATTACTAGGCAATCATGTGCAAATGAGGATAAGGATAGTGAATCCCAATTTTCCCCAGCATGTGAGGTATGTCCCAAAAGTGTAAGAGTAGGAGTAGGTGAGAGAAGAGTGGAATAATTGACATCATGAGGGGGTGTGTCAGACAGACTGCAAGCAAATTGGAGCACAGTGGCTTGTGTTTGCCCTGAGTTGCTCAGGATTGCAAGATGCATGCCTACAGTTGTCCTATTTGAAAACCTCAAACCCAAGGTGCACATTGTTAAAAGATAGGAAGCTCCTTGCAAACATGCACACAGCGTGTGCGCACATGTGCGTGCATTTGTGCTTGTTTCTGCGGCGCTTCCCCCTGGGCGGAAACTAAAAGGCAAAAGGAAGGAAAAGAAGTAGTAGGAAGTTAACCAAGGAGAACTAGCAGAGCTGCCAGGTGAAATATATCAGAATCAACCAATTACACAGGCAGCAGACTAGCCCAGCCCAGCACAGCACTTTAAACTCTGCAAGCACCATCCCCCCCTGATTTTTCTCAAGAACTCTGCAACACTGCAGTATAGAAAGAGGGAAAGCTTAAAAAGCTTAAGTCAGACAAACTGTTAGGGGCTGGTCTTGCTATCATAAACCAACAAGTGCAAGGTGCTCAGGGTGATGATGTTGTGAATGCTGCTGAGCAACCCACAGTGAGGAGACAGAGAAGAGTGCACAGACCCAGGGTACCCTACCAGGGGCTACATGAACTGGAGATAGTGGAGCACTATAGGGTGGACAGAGACCTCCTACAGCAAATTGTTGAGCTGTGCCGACCACGCCTCACACACAGAACCAACAGAGGGGAACCCATCCCAGTGGATACCAAGGTATGTGTTGGCCTAAGAATACTAGCTACAGGTACCTTCCAAAGACCAACTGGTGATATGATGGGGATTTCACAGGCATCAGCATCCAGGGTACTCCACCAGTTCCTGGATGCCATTTCAGCACATGTCGGTGACCATGTATATTTCCCCAATTCCCGTGAGGCATTGGCCAGCAATATGCACCTTTTCCACCAAATAGCAGAATACCCTGAGGTAGTGGGTGCAATAGACTGCATGCAGATATGCATCAAAGCACCACCCGGTGAATGGGGTAGGGTCTACATCAACCGCAAGGGCTTCCCCTCCATCAACTGCCAGGTCGTGTGGGATGCCCAGGGCATAATAATGAATGTGTGTGCTGGCTGCCCTGGAAGCTATCATGATTTCCACATCTGGCATCTGACGCAGCTGTACCAGAGATTTGCCAATGGGGACATCCCTGATGGTCACCTAGTGGGGGATGCTGGATAAGCACTGGAGCTGTGGCTGATGACACCCATCAGAAATGCACACACACCTGAACAAGAATTCCATAATGAGGCACACACACAAGCACGAAACATAATTGCGCGTGTGTTTGGGATGCTGAAGTCATGGTTCTGGTGCCTGGACACATCTGGTGGAGCCTTGCAGTACTCAACAACTACATGTACCCAAATTGTTATGGTATGTGCCATGCTACACAATTCGATCCTGCAGAAACAGCTGCAGCAGGAACAGCATGGGGCAGGGCCAAACAGCCCCCCCACCATTGCTAAGACCTGCACAGGCACAGTGTGACTAGGAGGTGCAACAACCTGAGCCTGCCCCAGTAACCAGAAGGAGGCGTGCCCAGTATGCCCTGGCCTTGACAAAGAGGCAATGCATAGCACATACACTGACTCAGTAGGAACCCTGGAAATGACACCTCTCACTGACTCACACATACAGTAAAAGGGATGCCTAACGTGACGCTACCTGTTTTCAAACATGTATAGGGAGTGTACAATGTGCAGTCCGACATAGGAAGCCCTGCAGCAGCACCTGAGGAATGAGTGCCCTATTTTAAGCAATATAAAGCACTGCTAAGCATATTTTACTGGTATTGAGCATATTTAAATACAATTGTGCATAGCTGTGCACTGTGCTAACCAGAGCAACTTTGGGCAACATTGAGCAATGTTGGGAAAAGTCGGGCAAAGTCAGGCAAAGTTGAGCAAAGTCGGGTAAAGACGCTCACACCTGCTTTACTGTTCCTTAACCAGTCCGGTCTGCCCAGCAGGAAAATATAAAAGCAGTGACAGGGCTCGGACACAGGATACTGTGCACTATAGTCACAGTACTGAACCACTAAGCCATGATAGCATTTCACTGGCACAAACACAATTTAAGTCACTCACACATGCCAGTTGGGGGGGGGGGTCAAATACCTAATAGTCACAGCCAGCAGGACAATTGTAGACAAATGCAAACACAAACAAATGCTGTATCATGCCCTCTGAAGAGGCATATGTGTAACCTCCCCAGACATATGCAGACAGATAACAGCAAGCCAGGCAGTGTGATATGGGTTGGGTAGGCTATGAAGTCACAACCTAATATGCATGTAATTGGAAGCTAAGGTCTGTAGTACAGTGGTATGCCTCAAGCCAGTACGATAGGCAACAGTACAGACTGAAATGGAGTACCTGACATAGCAGTGCAGGCCTAGCAAATGTGTATAAGTGTCAGTTGTACCCCTCATCCTATGTACACCCACAGTAACAATCAGGTGTACCCCGCTGGGTAGAAATGTATAAATAATAGCTGCACCCCCGTATGTAGAAATGTTGATAAGTCTATGCAAATTGACTCATGGAAGCCCTGCAGGCACAGCGTGCTTCCTGTCGATGTACAACACAAAGGTGAGCCCTGAAGTTAAAACCAACTTGATTTTTCACACACATATAGTATATATGCCCATAGTGGGCATGTTCACACACTTAAACAAATTTTGCAAATTTCAGTCAACAACATACTGAAAGGTCATACTGGGAATGCTCACACACTTAGGTCATGTCTGAGTACAGCAATGGGCCACACATATCTGGAAGTTGCAGTTCTTACTCCAGACGCATGTCACTATTCACCAATCCTGCCTTGTGCACACAGTGATATGAAAACATACCCATATAATATATTGGACCCCTGTCATAATCAAACTATGTAATACAAGTACTTAAATTGTTCAAAGAAAGTTAAAATACAAAGAAGATCAATAAATCTCCGATCAGTATCATCATGAAACAATGAGCACTCCTAACATTATCCAAGCCAAGCTCTGCCAAAAATATTGCCAAAGATTCCATATAGAACCATGAAGCTTTCTTTAGCTATGTCATAAATATCAATGTAAACTCACATGTTCTGAGTTAGTGCAAAGTGTAAATGAATACATGTACACGACTGACATTGCCAACATCTTGTCAGACAGGTTCATACATATTTACCCCCCTCTCACTGAAAAAAGGGCCCGTTACCATACCTGGAAATTGTGAAAACCTATAAATCACATATACAATGGTTAAACAGCTCTATCCAAACCTAAAAACATGGTGTCTATGGGATGACTTGGTGTCCCTGGCTGTGTCACATGTGAACCCCAAAACAAACAGACCCTGCACCTGAACAGTCTGTTGAGACTCACCCCCTGTACAGGATATGAAACTGTTGAAAGGGTTACAGCAACATTTAGCACACTCCACAAGTGTTGGTGCACAACAGACCATGGGAACTATTGTCTTATAAGCCTAAAAAGCCTGATCTACAATGCCATGGAGTCCATCATTATGGAAATCATAAACAGAGCTATTGGGAGCCTACAAACACCCACCCCTACCCATTTTGGTTTGGTCAGGGGCAGATCATGGTCCCTAAACCTGCTAGACAGTTTGCAAGGTAGTTACCCAGGGCATACATCAATGAAATGAGCTCCACACGGCCTACATAGACCTTGCAAAGACCTTTTCCAACATCCCACGCACATGTCGTATCCACAAAATCAACAACCTGTGCATAAACACGTATGTCATCTGATGGATTGCCAACTGAGGCACAGATAGATCCCACAAGGTAAGAGTTGCGGTCTCCCTGTTGGATTGTAAGCTGGTAACCACTGCTGTCCCCCATGGCTCAGTCCTGGGACCCCTCCTGTCTGGTGTATACTATTCAGAAGTACAGTCAAACACACAAGGGCTACGGTTATCAAAGTTTGTGGATGACTGCAAAAAGGTTGTCATAATCGATGTTTGGGATAACAGAGACATCCTTAAAAAGGGTCTCAGTCAGACAGATGTGGTGTCAAAATTACAGCCTTGAGCTGCAGTCATACAAATACCACATGGGTGCCAACACCCTAAATATGGAGGTAATAATAAGGGATCTATGGACACATGTGGATAGTCATCTCTACTTTCAGAAACACATTCACAAAGTGGTTAGAAAATCATGCTATGTGTTCCCACAAATTGCCAAAGTCTTTGCATTTAGGTCAAAGGAGGTTCCCTCTACTCATCAATCATCAGACCCATCAGAGAGTACCACGACACACTTGCGATAAATCTGATGAGGCACCTTCAGCAGCTGGAAAAACCACTGAAGTACCTCAACAAGAGGATTACTGGCCTCAAACATTTGCCCCATGCAACAAGACTGAAGTAACTCAATCTGTACTCTGTTGCATACCGTCTACTCAGGCGATCTCTGCCGAACATGAACAGACTGCTGGAGGTAAAGGTAACGAACTGGTGAAAAAGGCAACTGTGCTATAGACCCCTGAATTCTACTACCCATATGCAATCAGAAAGAGTTGGCACATTTGCTTGTAGAAGGTGTAAAGCTTGTGCTTATATTTATTCAAGAGGTAATTTTACACACCCACACCTTGGTTTTGAGATCATTATTGATTTTTATGCTGATTGTCACACTAACAATTTGGTTTACCTTAGTTTTTGTACAACATGCCATGCATATTATATTGGCACAACAAATAGACTTTTGAAAGATAGAATATTGGAACACCTTCGAGATATCAGGAACTCGAAAGAGTCTAATGCCTTAGCCATGCATCTGATGAAGGAAGGTGATGAGCATAAGTTTAAGTTTTTAGCTGTAGAACTGTTACATGCCAATAAAAACAGACTGTTTCAGAGTAATCAGTAAGCCACAAAGTACTCTGAGGAAGCTACACCAGGGGTTGTAGCGAAAACGTTGCTTGTTTTGGTAATAAAAGTTGCGTTAAGATTAAATATCGTGGAGTGGACTTTGTGGCTTACTGATTACTCTGAAACAGTCTGTTTTTCTTGGTCTTTCGTTTCAGCAACAGTTTGTCTTTAGTGTTACATGCCAATGTCAGAGGAGGAGACCTTAAGAACAAAACAGAATCTGCATAGCAGAAATGGATTTTAAAATTACAATCAGACAAATACCATGTCTTGAATAATAGAGTGTTACTAAAACCATTCTTAAGAGCTAGATCTCTGAAGCATTAACTAACCTAGTGTAGATAGTTTGTAGGTGGGACTGTTTCAATTGACTATTATTTTTGAAGTAAGTCTCCTTGTTTCTCATGTTATAAACATATGTTTTATATGATTAGTTATAGTTTATTTTATATAACAGTCATTTATTATGGATGGCCATATTTTTAACATCTCATATAATTTTATTAATGTATGTATTTATCAACGTCAATTATTACATCATTTCCAATGCTGAATTCTATTGGATGTATTATATGTAAATATTGAGTAGCAGTTGCTATGTTTTATCATGGTCTGAAGAAGTGGAGTCTTGATCTGCGAAAGCGCTTACCCTTGTGTTTGTAATTATTAAATATTTTTGCCTCAAGCTCTGCCTGGAACCTGTGCTGCTTTTTCTTGGATACTTCATTTTTTAAACAGTTGGTTCCTGTATCAAAAGTGAGGTTTATTTGCAGAGACTGGATAACCTTTGAATGACACCAGAAGCTCATCCAATTGTTGAAGTTTTTCATCTTTCTGTTATATTGCAGTATCATGTAGGTGAAGGTAAGATACTACTCAAGGTCAGGGTCATACCAGCCTGGGCTACATGATCATACAGCTACTATATATCTCTTGTCATGTTGTCTTGGGAGGTATGTCTCAGATCATTCACACTGGAGTGATCTAAGTGCTTGTGTTATGTGGCGGATCATAGCACCTGACAGACAACTGACAGTAACCTTCTTCTTGTCCAGCATAGTGAGTGGAGCATCTGTGTGCCTGATATGGAGTCACCTATTACTAGTGTGTTGGTTATGTTGTTTTGACTTAGGGCCTGTTGTGAGGCACACTGCTTTGGTATATTATGTGTTTTTTGGCATGTGCTTGGAGGTGCATGTTGCTTGCTTGTCTGCTTAGGAGGACACTTACTCTTTTTCAGATTAATATTTGTGTTCTCTGAGTATGGTAATGTGTATTTATGTGTGTGTTTTGCTGGTGCTTATATTGTGGGTCTATGTGAGACTGTTGGTGTTGTGCTTGTATGACCCTACTCCTCTTGACTGTATTGTCCACTATTGGGTTGATAGAGCTTAGCCACCAGTTTGACCCTGTGTGTGCCAGCATGTGGTACATCAACCCATATATGATATGATATGGTCATGGCCTATGCATACAATACACTCACAATACACCTAGTATGATAAGCCTGCTGAGGTTAGCAAATGTGAAAAAAACCTTTGGCAAACTGTCAGTGAGTAATGTCTGTGTTGCACCCTGTAACTCCATATTGCTTGCTGAAGTGTAAAGAAGTACTTAGTTTGGATTAAGAACCCTGTACTTGCCAAATGTGTATGTGTGTGTCTGTCTCTCCCTGGGGAGAGAGCAACCTTTTTGGAGACTACTCACACCCCTTAAAAGTGATATACTCATCTTTGTCAAGTCTGATGATGTCACCATCCTACAAATATACCTGTGGAAGGTGAAATTCCAGTATTATGTAGAGCGCATCGTGTAAATGTTTACTGCTGCTAGATAAGGGTTTGAATCCTGCATTTGCCAGCTGTGTGAGTGTGTGTGTTTCCCTGGTGGGAGTGCGGCCTTTTTGGAGACTACTCACACCCCTAACAATTGATATACTCATCTTTGTCAAGTCTGATGATGTCACCATCCTACAAATACACCTGTGGGAAAGTGAAGTCACAGTAGTGTGCATAGTATGTCATGTAAATGCATACTGCTGTAGTATCATTATGTAGAGGTTTGAATCCTACACTTACCAACTGTGTGTGTGTGTGTGTCTCCCTGGGAAAAGAGCAACCTTTTTGGAGACTACTCACACCCCTTAAAAGTGATATACTCATATTTGTCAAGTCTGATGATGTCACCATCCTACAAATACACCTGTGGGAAGGTGAAACCTCAGTAATATGTATAGTGCATCATGTACATGCGTACTGCTGTAGTATCATAATGTAATTAGGGAGGGGTTTGAATCCTGTACTTGCCAAATATGTGTGATTCTCTTGGGAGGAAACAACCTTTTTGGAGACTACTCACACGTCTTAAAAGTGATATACTCATCTTTGTCAAGTCTGATGATGTCACCATCCTACATTTATACCTGTGGGAAAATGAAATCCCAGTAATGTGTACAGCATGTCGTGTAAATGCATACTGCTGTACTATCATAATGTAGTTAAGCAGGAGTTTGAATCCTGCACTTGCTAACTGTGTGTATTCCAGGTTTTTGTCACTGTTCGTCAGTGTTGAGTGGGTTTTGATTTTTCTAGTGTATGACATATCACAATGACAACTGTATGTGCATAACACATGTAAGGTAGCTGTGGGGCAAAGCCATATACATACATGTGACCTAAATTATTTTATATGTGGGTACTCTGCTTTCTCCATGAAAGCATCTGTTATCTTTGCCAGAGTGTGCTTTTGCTTTCCAGACCTTAGGTCACTTCTGTATGCTTGTGACAAGCTTAGCCACTGCAGTGATCCCTGAGCTACGTCTTCTGTTTCACATCCACTCATCATGGTTTCTATTGAAGATTGTGAGAGAGGGTTTATGCTTGAGGTATATTTGAATCCTGTTCCAAAGCAAGCAAATTCCGGCAAAGATGACTAATCATTATAGGTGTGCAACAACCTCTGTGGATCTGCATGCAAACCCTTTATTGCTTATGTGCTCCACAGAGGGATTTCCAAAACCCTTTGGTAATGTGATTATCAAAGGAGAGATGACTAAACACATGGCTCTATATATACATTAGTACCTGTTCCACATTTTGGGGGCTACTACCTATGTGGTACTCTGGGGATACTTTGTTTTCTAAAAGTGGATAACTATGCTTTCTTTGGCTTATAGCTTTCCAGCATGATTTTGACACTTGGTATCTGTCTCTATGATACCCTTTTGGAGGATGTGTGTGTCATCTGGAGAATAAAGTATAGCCCACAGTATGCATTTTCATCAAACATGAGCAGACATATCCCTACTGTGTTTGCTTGTACCTAAGAAAGCTATATGCCAAACAGGAGTGGTCCCAGGACTGAATGCAGGTGAATACTACTTGTTACTGGCATAGAATTGTACATGGAGGCTGCAAATGTTACTGTGTATCCTACATCTGTGCGTCAGTTGTCAATCCATCATCTAACAATCGTTTATGGTCAGTCTGTTGAGGTTATGTATAATACCAGAATGTGGGATGGGTATGAATTGCTGGTGAGCTATAGCTTGGCTGTGTGGACCACCCCTCCCTCACCTATAGCCTTGTTAACTGGCTTGATGTCTACTAAGTGTAGGAGCCATGATTTGGCCTTTAGAGAACCTAAGTGGGTATGGTGCAGTGTTTTTAGGTTCATAATGTCTCTGTTAATGAGTTTCATAATGCTGTGCTCCATAGCCTTCCAGATAACATTTGTCTGGCTTGTATGGTGAGAGTCTCCAGGATCTTTTGTAGTTCTACCCTTAATCAATTTATGTTAACAGTTGCACTAGGTGTGACGAGGGTGGACAGGATTAGGAATAAATATATTAGAGGGTCAGCCCAGGTTTGAAGGTTAGTAGACCAAGCCAGATAGGCAGTATTACATTGGTTTGTACATGTGCTGAAGAGGAATGCAGAGTATATTGTGAAATAGATGCTAAGGATGAAGCGGCCAGGTAAGAAGAAAAGAGGAATGCCTAAGATGAGGTTTATGGCTGTGGTGAAAGAGGACATGCAGGTGGATTGTGTGACAGCGCAAGATGCAAAGGGCAGGAAGAAATGGAAACAGATGATCTACTGTGGCAACCCCTAATGGGAGCATCTGAAAGGGGAAGAAGAAGACATTGTAGCTCAACCCTTGTGGACTGTGAACACCATTACCGTGCATCATTCTACAAGTATGTAACCTGTATAAAGGCTGCATCTGGACAGAGTGTTTAGGTGAGTGGTGACTTCATATGTTAGCTTGTGTATGACACAGCCAGGGACACTGTCCAGTACCATTGCTACTGTGGTTTGGACTTTGGTAAAGAGATGTTTTAACTAGAGTGTCTGTGAATCATCAGGTTTTACATTCTTCAGGTCTGGAGATGTGGCCCTTGTGTAAAGACAGGGTGGTGAAATCCACATTCAAATTGTCTGACAAGAAATTGGTAATGTCAGTAAGATAAGTGTACTTTGTGACCATTTACATTAACTGTGACCCAATCTGAGATTTCCCCTCTAGATTATAAACAACACTAAAGAAAGCTTTAGTGTTGTCTTTGGAATCCTTGCCAGTTTGCATTTTGAAGCTTGCTTTGTTTGTTTAATGAGGGCTTGTATTTTCCCAATGATACTGACCAGAGAGGTTATCCCTTCTTGATATGTAACTCTTTTTTTGGTACAACTTCACACCTTCTATTATATATTTAGTTTATGGCAGGGGTCCATGAGACTAATGCACTTTTACTGTATAAGTGAGAATTTCTTGTGTTTGTGATAGCACGGTCCATGCAATCCTTTAGGTGAATAGTGTGCATTACTAAAGGGTTATGCAGCTGGGACAGTGTTAACCTTAGTAATGCAAACCAATGACAGATAGCAACAACAGCATCACCCACAGCACAGTTTCAACCCGTGTCATACACACACACACACACACACACACACACACACACACACACACACACACACACACACACACACACACACGCATGCATACTCAAGTTCCAAAATGTGTGTAGTACAATGCATACTGGCCACCAATAGAAACTATGGAGTGTTAACACTGGCCAATACAGGGCATGTCACCCTGCCCGTGTGTCCAATATGCATGTACATGCAGACAGTGAACCTCCACCATGTTCACAAATGAACACCTGCAAACCTGTGTTGCACACACCCCACACTTACTGTCCACTGTATAATGCATGCTGACATAACTACACACATCAGCCAAGTGGCACCTGGGCAAACAAAACACAATTGGAATAAACACTGGTGAAAACAATACAGCATTGCTAATTACAGATTTAATGCATCATGCCTGCTCAGCTACACCTTCAGGGATATCATTACACTTTACTGCTAACAACATGCTACACATCTAACCATTGCTATACTTTATTAAAGTCACCCTGTGCATCAGCAACATGTAAGCCTGTTCCTGCATCAATGTTACAGATGACAGGAGGTGGCACAGGTTTCATCATATGCACAGGGTGTGTTGTTGGTTTGCCAGAAGCCTACACTGAGCCATACAATCGACATGTGTGTTTGAGTGTTTGTGTGAGGGCCATGAGTACTGTTATAATGTTATTAAGGTTTCTGGTTTATGTGTGTGTGTCTGCGTGCACACAGTTCCACCATGTGGCTGCCATATATGGGGATTTGTGAGACAGCTACAGACTGTACCTGGCAGGCTTTATAGATCACCGTCACTGGCCACGGATATGGAACCTGTGCCTGGCAGGGGTTCTACAGACAGTATCAGGTACTAATCCAGATAGGGTACTATCTGAAGTGGTTGACAAATGTCCACTGCATCCAGGTCCTTGCTGAGACTGGCCAGAGCCACGTGCACGTGGTCCACTAGGATGGTCTATGGACAGCCCTCCCAACATTGC